>NW_006791315.1:570542-604238 GCF_000442215.2 Lipotes vexillifer | reverse complement strand
GGTACGCGGGCCTCTCACCACTGTGGCCTCTCCCGTTGTGGAGCACAGGCTCCGGACGTGCAGGCTCAGTGGCCATGGCTCACGGGCCCAGCAGCTCTGCGGCATGTGGGATCCTCCCGGACCGGGGCACGAACACGCGTCCCCTGCATCGGCAGGCAGACTCCCAACCACTGCGCCACCAGGGAAGCCCTGAAGCATACTTTTGATTTGACTGATTGCTTCCCTGTGGTGTCATTTAACTTGTTCTTGAACTGTTAGGACTATTTCTTGTTGAGAAAATTTTAGCTGAGTTCTTCATTCTTTAAGTGTACAAGAAATATACAGAGGTAGCTAAATGGATTAGACTGTTAGGGGCGATCATCATTTTGCTTTGCCATCTGAAGCTAGACTTACTGTTAATTCATTCAGTATATATTAATTAGTTCTTAGACTGTACCAAGCACTGTTCTGTGATTTGGAAATGCAGAATGACTAAGAGGGTAGGGTTGGGAATGAAGGATGACTGAGAAAAACATGGACATTATCCTTGTGAAACTTCTTAAGGGTCGTGGGTTTTAAAGCACTACTTAAACAGACACCTGTGTTGAGTTTTCCTAATGCCTTTGTCAAGTCTATCAGGTTATAAAGCCCTCTCAAATTTACTGAAGAATACTGACGATACAGTGGCAGGGACTATAGCAGAAATTAGTTTTGGGTTGACCAAAAAGTTCATTCAGGTTTTTCCAGAAGATGTTATGGAAGAACCCAAATGAACTTTTTGGTCAACCCAATAATAAGAAATCAGACACCAATCCTCCTGGGCCTTTGGATTCTAACCCTTTAATAAATTAATTTTGGATCTCAAACTCCAACACAAGTGGATCAGTACTGCTAAAAGAGTTAGGCAACTTCTGAACCAAATTATTATAAGGATGCCAACTTGTATTGGCATAGGTTACAAAAGAAGTTCCTTAACAGTCCCTTGATTTTGACACTCATCTCCAAGAAACTACCAATGAGTTGAAATCAGAAATACATTGCAATGTAGTGTGCACAGACTAAACACAACTTAAATGAGAGTTGCACAAAACAAAACTTATCTTTTATCTACCAGTGTGTCATAAACTCTGACATTTCAAAATGTATTTTATTTTATTTTTATTCTATTTTATTTCTAAAAAATGCTGGTAGCAACTAAGTAAATTAATTTTTTGACCCATCAGTGAATCAGGGCCTGCTTATTGAACCACTGACTTTGGGAATGACGTGGCTTTTGGATAAGATAGAGTCATGGACCATCTGCTTTAGTTATACAATTGAGCCATGCTCTATTGAAAGCCTAGCTTTTGTGCCTTTGAATCCACATTTGAGGAATAAATTGAGGTTTTCCAGCAGTTTTCAGAAGCTGTAAAAAGCATCACAGCCCTTCTCCTATTTATTTTTTTCTGGGTAGATGAGTCAGCAAGCAAGATGGAGGACACTTGGGACAAAGTAAGATCTTTGGGAATTTCAAATGTCTTATTGATAAGGAAGAGGACTAACATTTGTTAATTGGCTCTTACATGCTGGATGTTGTTCCACTTTATCCTATGTAATTCTCATAACAATATGATAGAGTAACCTTTATAATCTACAAGTCACATATGAGAAAACTTGAGCTCCCAGAAGTTAGATAACTTGGTTGAGCTGACAGAGTTAGTAAGAGGCACAGACTACTAGCCAACTAATAAAGACCATATCTCCTGGTGACTGGGGACCCACAGAAGCTGAAGCCAGTCTTTACTTTGAGTCCTTGGACTCTGTCCTTTAGTAAGTGAGGAATGAATATGATAAAATGTGCAAGCACTCCATATCTAGTAGACAAAGATTATATATTACATATATATGACACATATACGTATATGAGATATATTAAAATATACATATGAAGATACATATACAAATATAAGATATACATGTATATTAAAATTTTTGTTTCTCCAGTTATCCCTTGGAAGAAGACAATGTGTCAAAGGGACTGACATTGCCTACATTTGTCTGTCAGCATGATGCACTGTCAGATTCCCTAAGTCAGTAAACACTGAGTGTGGTCAGAGCCCTGCATGGACTGGGCACTATAGCAAAACTTGACAAGCAAACCAACAAACATACAAATTCAGCAGCATGTGTCAAACTCCGGTAGAGAAATTTGATATGATGAGCCATAATTTTGAGCACCTGCCCATGTCTCATCAGGACTAGATTATTATTTTTTTTAAACCCAGAGACTGTCTTGGCAATAGCAACATTGTTCTGAGAATGTTTACTTTCTCACAAGTTTTGTAACAAGAGGCAATAATGTATGGCATTTAAGAGCAAGACCCTTAGAACCAGACTGCCTGGGTCCAAATCCTGGTTCTGCCACTTACCTGCTATGTGGTCTTGGACAAGTTACTTAAACACTTTTTCCCCAATATCCCTATTTGTAAAACAAGTTTGATGATGTTGATCATGGGGATGATGATAAAAGAGCCCACCACCTAGGCTGTCATGAAGATTAAATGCTTTAGAATGCATTAAGCACTTGGAACATTACCCCAAATATAGGAAATACTGGAAAATATTATGTTATGAGTTAGGGAGCTATTTCTTGTACCTTTGGAAGGGCCAACTTACCCAGTCTCAGTTGCATTTGGTAGCTTTCTGTAGTGAATCAAATCAGAGTTGGATCTCCGCTCATTCAGTGGGACTTGGTTAGCTCTATGTGATAGATGAGCCACAGTGCTCACATGCGACAGGTTCAAAAATGAGTGGAAGACCTGTTCTTTCCTCTAGACACTTACAGTCTAATTGAAGAAAAAGTATTATCTGCAGCAGCTAGCTTTGAGACCTCACTCAAAACACTCTCCCTCCTTAAAAATAAGGGACTCTATTCTATAATACAACCAATGATGACTCACCAGAACTAAACACATTAAGTCACAAGGGCAAGATTCTCTTTCTAAGGATTATAAAGAAAATCATGAACTCCTGGAAAATTTTAAAATAAGATAGAGCCTGAAAAGTGAGGAATATTATATTATTTAGTGATATCCTCCAGATGGAAAGTATGCACAAGTTTATGGTTGAACATTCTTATTTGGGGTCCATCTTTCTTTTATTCCTCTTTCTTCCTCTCCCTCTGCCTTTTTCTCTTCTTCCTCCTTATCCTTCCTTTTTCCTTCCTTCTCCTGTCTTCCTCCTCCTGGTTCATCATTTATAATGACTTGTCAAAGAGGCAATGCACTTCCCAACTTGAGCCAGACAACCTCAGTCTCTCCTCTTGGAAATTATGATTAAAGAAACTTTACTCACATGTTGTCTTCCTCTCCCACAAGGTAATTTCAAAATCTCTGGACAGTCCTTCCCTTGATACCTAGGAGGGCCTTTGACAGAGGGTGCAATATTCAGAGTGACAATTCTGAACCTATTATTTCGGGCCTCACATGGATGACTCTATCTCAAAATTATTGCTAATTGAAAATTGAAAGACATGTTTATTTGTGACGTTAATAAAGCTCCCAAAGGGAAACCCAGATGTCTTCATTCTTTTTCAATTGACCATTCGTCTTTCTCTGAAGTTGCATATCTTCCACAACAGCAAATAGAGTCATTTAATTTGAACTGGTTACCCTGCATTAGCCATATAACAGGACATCGACTTACTGAAATGATGGGAACCTCAGTAATGCATCACATGTCTCATTAGCAATGTAAAAATCTGTTCCTGGGCAGAAGTATTAGCTGTTGCCAAAAAGAACAGCTGTCTGTCATACAAATGCACTGTAGGAGTCAGCTACCACATGTTGTATCATGAAAAGTTTCCTTTAGTATAGGGTGCAAGAGGCATGTGAATTTATTTTCATATGTGGTTCCTCAACATTGTTGGGTGCAGGCAACCTTGGAAATGGGTTATGTTTGAAGGGTTAATTTATAAGCCTATTGTTTGCAACTGAAAAGGCATCTTCCAAGAGTGACAGTGCTGCAGGTCCAGGTTAGGTTCCCCAAATCACCCATGAAAGTCTACTGAAAGCAAAGCTGAAATTTTATAATTTACAGCCACTGATCTACCTAAGCAACCCTCTGTCCCAGCACTGAGTTTCTTAGGCCTCCAAAATTTGAGTTACTTCCAAGATAGTGAAGAGGGGCGTGAGGTATGATTGGAGGAGTGCACAGCATTCTCAAAGGTGGAGAGAATAAGAAAGGAGTTCCATGGCTCCTACTATGTTTACTGAGGTCTTTGGTAAACCAGAGACGATTTGTATTCTACAGACCTTGTACTTCCCATGATAGAGTTCTCTATCTCAATTGCCTCTGTAAAGGTCTTAGGTGCTTGTAATTGAAAAACCTTGTCCTAAAAACATTTAAGAATTTATGGCTACAGCTAGAGCCCCTAGGAATGGATATATAAGTCTATTCATTGGGGGGAAATAAAGAAAAGTTGCTTGGCATCATATGCAGATTTTTTTAACATGTATATTGGAGTATAAATGCTTTACAATGGTGTGTTAGTCTCTGCTTTATAACAAAGTGAGTCAGCTACACATGTACATATATCCCCATATCTCCTCCCTCTTGCGTCTCCCTCCCACCCTCCCTAACCCACCCCTCTAGGTGGTCACAAAGCACCGAGCTGATCTCCCTGTGCTATGCGGCTGCTTCCCACTAGCTATCTATTTTACGTTTGGTAGTGTACATATGTCCATGCCACTCTCACTTTGTCCCAGCTTACCAATTGCCTTCCCTGTGTCCTCAAGTCCATTCTCTACCTCTGCATCTTTATTATTCTCCTGTGCCTAAGCTCCTCAGAACCATTTTTTTTTTTTTTTTAGATTCCATATATATGTGTTAACATACAGTATTTGTTTTTCTCTTTCTGACTTACTTCACTCTGTATGACAGACTCTAGGTCCATCCACCTCACTACAAATAACTCAATTTCATTCCTTTTTATGGCTGAGTAATATGCCACTGTAAATATGTGTCACATCTTCTTTATCCATTCATCTGTCGATGGACACTTAGGTTGCTTCTATGTCCTTGCTGTTGTAAATAGAGCTGCAATGAATGTTGCAGTACATGACTCTTTTTGAATTATGGTTTCCTCAGGGTATATGCTCAGTAGTGGGATTGCTGTGTCTTATGGTAGTTCTATTTTTAGATTTTTAAGGAACCTCAATACTGTTCTTCATAGTGGCTGTATTAATTTACATTCCCACCAACAGTGCAAGAGTGTTTCCTTTTCTCCACACCCTCTCCAGCATTTACTGTTTGTAGATTTTTTGGTGATGGCCATTCTGACTGCTGTGAGGTGATATCTCATTGTAGTTTTGATTTGCATTTCTCTTATAATTAGTGATGTTGAGCATTCTTTCATGTGTTTGTTGGCAATCTGCATATCTTCTTTGGAGAAATGTCTATTTTGGTCTTCTGCCCATTTTTGGATTTTTTTTTTTTTTGATATTCAGCTGCATTAGCTGCTTGTATATTTTGGAGATTAACCCTTTGTCAATTGCTTCATTTGCAAATATTTTCTCCCATTCTGAGGGTTGTCTTTTCACCTTATGTTTTCCTTTGCTGTGCAAAAGCTTTTAAGTTTCATTAGGTCCCATTTGTTTATTTATTTTTTTAAATTTCCATTTCTCTAGGTGGGTCAAAAAGTATCTTGCTGTGATCTTGCTTTTTGAGGTGGGTCAAAAAGGATCTTATGTCATAGAGTGTTCTGCCCATGTTTTCTGCTAAGAGTTTTATAGTGTCTGGCCTTACATTTAGGTCTTTAGACCATTTTCAGTTTATTTTTATGTGTGGTGTTAGGGAGTGTTCTAATTTCATTCTTTTACATGTAGCTGTCCAGTTTTCCCAGCACCACTTATTGAAGAGGCTGTCTTTTCTCCATTGTATATTCTTGCCTCCTTTATCAAAAATAAGGTGACCATAGGTGCTTGGGTTTATCTCTAGGCTATCTATCCTGTTCCATTGATCAATATTTCTGTTTTTGTGCTAGTATCATACTGTCTTGATTACTGTAGCTTTGTAGTAGAGTCTGAAGTCAGGGAGCCTTATTCCTCCATCTCCGTTTTTCTTTCTCAAGATTTCTTTGGCTATTCAGGGTCTTTTGTGTTTCCATACTAATTGTGCAATTTTTTGTTCTAGTATGGTGAAAAATGCCATTGGTAGTTTCATAGGGATTGCAATGAATCTGTAGATTGCTTTGAGTAGTATAGTCATTTTTACAATGTTGATTCTTCCAATCCAAGAACATGGTACATCTCTCCATCTGTTTGTATCATCTTTAATTTCTTTCATCAGTGTCATAGTTTTCTGCATACAGGTCTTTTGTCTCCTTAGGTAGGTTTATCCCTAGGTATTTTATTCTTTTTGTTGCAATGGTAAATGAGAGTGTTTCCTTAATTTCTCTTTTAGGTTTTTCATCATTAGTGTATAGGAATGCAACAGATTTATGTGCATTAATTTTGTATCCTGCTACTTTACCAAATTTATTGATTAGCTCTAGTAGTTTTCTGGTGGCATCTTTAGGATTCTCTATGTATAGTATCATGTCATCTGCAAACAGTGACAGCTTTATTTCTTCTTTTCTGATTTGGATTCTTTAATTTCTTTTTCTTCTCTGATTGCCGTGGCTAAAACTTCCAAAACTATGTTGAATAATAGTGGTGAGAGTGGGCAACCTTGTCTTGTTCCTGATCTTAGTGGAAATGGTTTCAGTTTTTCACCATTGAGAACGATGTTGGCTGTGGGTTTGTCATATATGGCCTTTATTATGTTGAGGTAAGTTCCCTCTATGCCTGCTTCCTGGAGAGTTTTTATCATAAATGGGTGTTGAATTTTGTTAAAAGCTTTTTCTGCACCTATTAAGATGATCGTATGGTCTTTCCCCTTAGATTTGTTAATATGGTTTATCACATTGATTGATTTGTGTATATTGAAGAATCCTTGCATTCCTGGGATAAACCCCATTTGATCATGGTGTATGATTGTTTTAATGTGCTGTTGGATTCTGTTTGCTAGTACTTTGTTGAGGATTTTTGCATCTATGTTCATCAGTGTTATTGGCCTGTAGTTTTCTTTCTTTGTGACATCTTTGTCTAGTTTTGGTATCAGTGTGATGGTGACCTCAGAGAATGAGTTCAGGAGTGTTCCTCCCTCTGCTATATTTTGAAAGAGTTTGAGAAGGATAGGTGTTAGTTCTTCTCTGAATGTTTGTTACAATTCATCTGTGAATCCATCTGGTCCTTGGCTTTTGTTTGTTGCTGGATTTTTAAACACATTCTTCATTTCAGTGCTTCTGATTTGTCTGTTTATATTTTCTATTTCTTCCTGGTTCAGTCTCAGAAGGTTGAATTTGTCAATTTCTTCCAGGTTTTCTGTTTTACTGGCATATAGTTGCTTGCAGTAGTCTCTCATGATCCTTTGTATTTCTGCAGTGTCAATTGTGACTTCCCCTTTTTCATTTCTAATTCTATTGATTTGAGTCTTCTCCCTTTTTTCCTTCATGTGTCTGGCTAATGGAATATCAATTTTGTTTATCTTCTCAAAAAAAACCAGCTTTTAGTTTTATTGATCTTTGCTATTGTTTCCTTCATTTATTTTTCATTTATTTCTGATCTGACCTTTATGAGTTCTTTCCTTTGCTAACTTTGGGGTTTTTTTGTTCTTGTTTCTCTAGTTCTTTGAAGTGTAAGTTTAGATTTTTTATTTGATATGTTTCTTGTTTCTTGAGGTAGGATTGTATTGCTATAAACTTCCACTTAGAACTGCTTTTGCTGCATCTCATAGGTTTTGGGTTGTCATGTTTTCATTGTCATTTGTTTCTAGGTAGTTTTTGATTTCCTCTTTGATTTCTTCAGTGATCTCTTCATTATTTAGTAGTGTATTGTTTAGCCTCCATGTGTTTGTATTTTTTACAGATTTTTCCCTATAATTGATATCTAGTCTCACAGCATTGTTGTCGGAAAAGATACTTGATACAATTTCAATTTTCTTACATGTACCAAGGCTTGATTTGTGATCCAAGATATGATCTATCCTTAAGAATATTCTATGAGCACTTGAGAAGAAACTGTATTCTGTTGTTTTTGGATGGAATGCCCTATAAATATCAATTAAATCCATCTTGTTTAATGTGTCATTTAAAGGTCATGTTTCCTTATTTATTATCATTTTGGATAATCTGTCCATTGGTGAAAGTGGGGTGTTAAAGTCCCCTACTGTCGATTTCCCCTTTTATGGCTGTTAACATTTGCCTTATGTATTGAGGTGCTCTTATGTTGGGTGTGTAAATATTTACAATTTTTATGTCTTCTTCTTGGGTTGATCCCTTAATCATTATGTAGTGTCTTTGTCTCTTGTAATAATCTTTATTTTAAAGCCTATTTTGTCTGATATGAGAATTGCTACTCCAGTTTTCTTTTGATTTCCATTTGTATGGAATATCTTTTCCATCCCCTCACTTTCAGTCTGTGTGTGTCCCTAGGTCTGAAGTGGGTCTCCTGTAGACAGCATATATATGGGGCTTGTTTTTGTATCCATTCAGCCAGTCTATGTCTTTGGTTGGAGCATTTAATCCATTTATCTTTAAGGTAGTTATCGATATGTATGCTCCTATTACCATTTTCCTAATTGTTTTGGGTTTGTTATTGTTGGTCTTTTCCTCGTCTTCTGTTTCCTGCCTAGAGAAGTTCCTTTAGCATTTGTTGTAAAGCTGGTTTGGTGGTGCTGACTTCTCTTAGCTTGTCTGTGAAGGTTTTGATTTCTCTGTCGAATCTGAATGAGATCTTTTCTGGGTAGAATAATCTTGGTTGTAAGTTTTTCCCTTTCATCACTTTAAATATGTCCTGCCACTCTCTTCTGACTTGCAGTTTCTGCTGAAAGATCAGCTGTTAATCTTATGGGGACTCCCGTGTATGTTATTTGTTGTTTTTCCCTTGCTACTTTTAATATTTTTTCTTTGTATTTAATTTTTGGTAGTTTGATTAATATGTGCCTTGGCATATTTCTCCTTGGATTTACCCTGTATGGGACTCTCTGCTTCCTGGACTTGATTGACTATTTCCTTTCCCATATTAAGGAAGTTTTCAAATATAATCTCTTCAAATATTTTCTCAGTTCCTTTCTTTTTTGATTCTTCTTCTGGGACCCCTATAATTCGAATGTTGGTGCATTTAGTGTTGTCCCAGAGGTCTCTGAGACTGTCCTAAAATCTTTTCATTCATTTTTCTTTATCCTGCTCTGCGGTAGTTATTTCTACTATTTTATCTTCCAGGTCTCTTATGCATTCTTCTGCCTCAGTTGTTCTGCTATTGATTCCTCCTAGAGAATTTTCAATTTCATTTACTGTCTCGTTCATCATTGTTTGTTTGCTCTTTAGTTCTTCTAGGTCCTTGTTAAACATTTCTTCTATTTTCTCCATTCTATTTCCAAGATTTGGGATCTTTACTATCATTTCTCTGAATTCTTCTTCAGGTAGACTGCCTATTTCCTCTTCATTTGTTTTGTGTGATGGGTTTTTACCTTGCTCCTTCATTTGCTGTGTATTTCTCTGTCTTCTCATTTTGCCTAACTTTCTGTGTTTGGGGTCTCCTTTTTGCAGGTGGCAGGTTTGTTGTTCCTTTTGTTTTTAATATCTCCCTGCAGTGGGTAAGTTTGGTTCAGTGGGTTGTGTAGGCTTCCTGGTGGAGGGGACTGGTGCCTGTGCTCTGGTGGATGAGGCTGGATCTTGTCTTTCTGGTGGACAGGGTTGCATCCGGTGGTGTGTTTTGAGTTGTCTGTGACCTTACTATGATTTTATGCAGCCTCTCTGCAAATGGGTGGGGTTGTGTTCTGTCTTGCTTGTTGTTTGGCATAGGGTGTCCAGCCCTGGACCTTGCTGGTCATTTAGTGGTGCTGGGTCTTAGCATTTAGATGGATATCTCTTGGAGAGCTTTTGCCATTTGATATTATGTGGAGCCGGAAGTTCTCTGGTGGACCAACGTCCTGAACTCAGCTTCCCCACCTCAGAGGCACAGGTCTGACATTCGGCCAGAGCACCAAGACCCTGAGCCACACAGCTCAGAAGAAAAGGGAGGAAAAGAAAGAAAGAAAGAAAGAAAAATAAATAAAGTTATTAAAATAAAAAATAAAACAAATTAAAAGTCATAAAAAAAGAGTGAAAAACAAAGAAAAAGGGCAACAAAACAGAAAGACAAATCCACTAATGATAACAAGCGCTAAAAACTACTAAAAACAACAAAAAATGACAGGGCTTCCCTGGTGGCACAGTGGTTGAGAGCCCGCCTGCCAATGCAGGGGACACAGGTTCATGCCCCGGTCTGGGAAGATCCCACATGCCGCGGAGCGGCTAGGCTCGTGAGCCATGGCTGCTGAGCCTGCGCGTCCGGAGCCTGTGCTCCACAATGGGAGAAGCCCCAACAGTGAGAGGCCCGTGTACCACACAAAAAAAAACAAATGACAGAACCCTAGGACAAATGGTAAAAGCAAAGGTATACAGACAAAATCACACAAAGGAGCATACACATAAACACTCACAAAAAGAGAAAAGGAAACACATATGTATATATATTTATAAAAAAAAAAGGAAGAGAGTAACCAAATCAATAAACAAATCTACCAATTATAATAACCTCTAAATACTAAAGTGAGATAAACATAAAGCCAGAAACAAGTTAGATGCAGAAAGCAAAGCCCAAGTTTACAGTTGCTCCCAAAGTCTACTGCTTCAATTTTGGGACGATTTGTTGTCTATTCAGGTATCCCACAGATACAGGTACATCAAGTTGATTGTGGAGATTTAATCCGCTGCTCCTGAGGCTGCTGGGAGAGATTTCCCTTGTTCTTCTTTGTTCGCACAGTTCCTGGGGTTCAACTTTGGATTTGGCCCCGCCTCTATGTGTAGGTCACCTGAGGGCATCTGTTCTTCACTCAGACAGGATGGGGTTAAAGGAGCAGCTGATTAGGGGGCTCTGGCTCACTCAGGCTAGGGGGAGTGAGGGGTACAGAATGCAGGGTGAGCCTGTGGCGGCAGAGGTCAGCATGACATTGCACCAGCCTGAGGCATGCCATGTGTTCTCCCGGGGAGGTTTTCCCTGGATCACGGGACCTTGGTAGTGGCGGGCTACACAGTCTCCTGGGAGGGCAGGTGTGGAAAGTGACCTGTGCTTGCACACAGGCTTCCTGGTGGCTGCAGCATCAGCCTTAGTGTTTCATGCCCATCCCTGGTGCCCACGCTGATAGCCTCAGCTCACACCTGTCTCTGGAGCTTGTTTAGGCAGTGCTCTGAATCCCCTCACCTCGCGCACCCCAAAACAATGGTCTCTTGTCTCTTAGGCAGGTCCAGACTTTTTCCCATACTCTCTCCTGGCTAGCTGTGGCGCACTAGCACCCTTCAGGCTTTGTTCACACAGCCAGCCCCAGTCCTCTCCCTGGGATCTGAACTCCAAAGTCCGAGCCTCAGCTCCCAGCCCCACCTGCCCCGGTGGGTGAGCAACACTCTTGGGCTGGTGAGTGCTGGTCGGCACCGATGCTCTGCGGCAATCTCTCCACTTTGCCCTCTGCACTCCTGTTGCTGCATTCTCCTCCATGACTCTGAAGCTTCCCCCCCCCGCCACCCCCATCTCCACCAGTGAAAAGGCTTTCTAGGGTGTGGAAACTTTTCCTCCTTCACAGCTCCCTCCCAGAGGTGCAGGTCCCATCCCTATTCTTTTGTCTGTTTTTTTTTTTTTTTCTTTTGCCCAACCCAGGTATGTGGGGGAATTTCTTGCCTTTTGGGAAATCTGAGGTCTGCCAGCGTTCATTAGGTGTTCTGTAGGAGTTGTTCCACATGTAGATGTTTTTCTGATGTATTTGTGGGGAGGAAGGTGATCTCCATATCTCACTCCTCTGCCATTTTGAAGGTCTCTCCCAGATGGTTTTTATCATTTGTTACCTTGATGTTATATTTGGTGAGTAGTTGGACTGTGTAGTTTGTTGGCATTTGTTTGATCATAACCAAATCCCAGGTCTTCATGAGGATTGGAGAAAATTAGAATTATGGTTTTATGGAGCTGAATCATGCACAGTGCCCTGGAACATAATTCCCTCATTGTGCACTGACTCAGAGGGAAGACAGCCTCAGCCCCATTTGTGTGTGATGGGTTGGGGAGTGCAGTCTGCATATCAAATTTCTGACAGACACATTCCCAGGGGCAGCCTCTAAATAGCTGGTACCACTAAAAAGGGGGTGTTCTTGGGGCTTCCCTGGTGGTGCAGTGGTTGGGAGTCCGCCTGCCGGTGCAGGGGACACGGGTTCGTGCCCCGGTCCGGGAAGATCCCACATGCCGCGGAGCGGCTAGGCCCATGAGCCATGGCCGCTGAGCCTGCGCGTCCGGAGCCTGTGCTCCACAATGGGAGAGGCCACAACAGTGAAATACCCATGTACTGCAAAAAAAAAACAAAAACAAAAAACCAAAAAACCAAAAAAAAAAAGGAGGTGTTCTTGGAGTAGACTGAAGGTTGTTCAAGTGAATAAAAAGTGATTCTGGAAATATGTCTAAACCCTTCAACACTGCCCAGAACTGAGTATGTATACCCTGTATTACCTGCCAATATATTTATTTATTTATTTATTTATTTATTTTCTGCCAATATATTTAATTAGAAATAAGTGTAATGTTTTATATGCTAAAGGATACTGGTGTTTCAGATATTAATCTCTACTCTTGAGGAATTTATAGTCTAGCTGTGAAAACACATGTGCCAGTAATTACCATGCAATGAGATATATACTATAATAGAAATATGTACCCAGAGGAGGGAGAAATTAATTTAACCTTGAGGAATGTTGGAAAAACATCATAGAATCTGTGCCATCTAATTTATACCATGGGAAAGACGTAGGGTTGCTGTAGATGGTCAAGGAAGTGGGGTACATATTGGCTAGAGAGAGCCATATAGGCAAATATCTGGAGGTAGGAAGTATCTAGCCTGCTTGGGAAAGAGAAAGGCCCCCTGGCATGGCATAAATTTGATGAGGACAGTGAGGCTGAGAAGGTCAACACAGGCCAAAGTACAAAGATTCTTCCATGCTATATGCCATGCTAGGAAATTTGCATTTTAGTCCATTAACAGTGGAGAGTCATGAAGGTAAGATGCTGGCTAAAGCTCCTGCTAGAAAATTTGATAACAGAATAGAATATTAAGGAAAGTACAAGAGACCACAGGACTGGAACTTTTTGGATTTGGATCCCCTTGGGAATGGCTGCATCCCCTCTTTAGGTCTTTCTAGGAAACAAAGAAGCCTTATTCTTTGAGCTGAACTCAGGGGTCACCAAAGGCTGTCAAGTCACTTCCATCAATGGAACAAAGACTCATCTCCTTCAGATTCACATTTGAGATGTGCTGATGTTTCCCGGGAAATGGTCCAGATTTTCTCCATCTGCCTCTTAGCAAACTTCGTCAACTGCCCCATAAATTTCCTCGCATCCAATAATGCAAGTCTCCCTCCTCTCCCCTCCCCTCTTCTCCTCTCCTCTTTCTCCCTCCCTCTCTCTCTCTTTCACATCTGACAACTTTCATGAACCAGAGGAACACACAGGCTTTCTAGAAATTCGTTAAGTAATTTTTGATGGAACAAACATTTGTTGAACATCTTCTGTGTGTCAGGCCCTGAGCAAGGCCTTCTGTATAGTGCTAACCAAGAGTGATGTGATTGGCTGCTGAAGTGTGGGGAAACATAAGTTACTCATAACTCCCTCCTTTTTCTCTATCATTTTTTCCTGTGTAATACATATGCTTTGATTGAGTTCATTCATGATCTGACTTTATATCTTCTACAAAAGCTGTAATTCTGAGCACTTGCCAGTGTGTCCCCTCTCCTCTAGTCAAGCCTGTACCACATCTCCTTCCCCTAATCCAACCTTCTGGTCCTTAGTCATGCTTTCTTCTGGCCCCAAAGTCCCTTCTCTTTGCTGATCCAAACCCCAGTCACTATTCAATTGAACCACTTCCATGGCATCTTTCTGAGGGTTAGCATCCTTGTTGATTTCTTTGGGATATAGTTTAAGGTAGTAGTTAAGAATCTGAACTCTACATTTGGGAGTGTGGTTAATTCTAGGAAGAGGAAGAAGAGGTGTGATTAGGGAGGGGGTGTCAAGCAGACTTCATCCATCAGTAACAGGTCTCAAGCTGGACGACGGATATACATGTATTTTTTTAAACGTAGTTCTTTATATCTTTTTGTATGACTGAATTATTTCAAGAAAGAAAAGGAATAAGTCATTCATTAAGTGTGTACATTGTAGAAGTTATTTAACTTCTTTATGTACCAGTACCTCATTTGTAAAATGGATATGATGATAGCCTCCACTTTATAGAGAGTTGTGAGGGTTAATAATGTAAGTTAATGCCTGCCAGGTATTTACAAACTGCTTTACATGTAGGAATCAGTCAATAAGTATTAGTAATTATTGTCCTCTCTCTCTTCCTCCTGAACTCGCTGGAGTACTTTTGCTGAAAATTACATAATTCAACATTTAATTGACCCTAGGCTGGTTCTGTAATTTGTGCTATTTTTTCTATCACACTGCTCTTTTCTCCTCTGCCTCACATTGACGGCAGGCACTGTGTGTTATCCTTCATTTGCTCTGTAACACCCCAAGTATATTCGAATAGATTAGGAAATACTTACAGGTTGATTGATTGGAATGGTCTTTTCAAGAATTAAATATATGATCCTTATGGTTTTTCACTCATCTATGTCTGAATAATAAAAAAGAAACCTGTGTGTGTTTGTTACTTTCCTCCTCTAATATGACCCATGAGACAGCCACTTTGGGCTCAAATTTGAAATATATGAATCAGCAGAGGACACACTCATTCACAAGCTTTCCAAAGCCCACCCACCTCTTCCTTTTTCCATTGAGTACTGGAACATCACCCAGTAATTCAATAAGCATGCATATCTCCCCATTCTCAAAACAGTATTTCTGAGGGTTATAATCTTCTGTTTCATACTTTAAGGAGAACCTGAGCTAACCAGTTGCTCCACAGCCAAGTTCCATTGGTGATAACCATCTCATTCTTGGTGAGACTACTTTAGGGGCTGCTTAAACCCACATTGTGGGTTCCAGAGCCTAGAGCAGAACTAAAATCTCATCTGGAGCTGGGTGCAGGGCATCACTTTACCCAGAAATAATCCATCTCCCAAGCCGTTGCTTGTCTCTGGGGTGGATCCAACCCAACCCAGAAAAAGGGGGTCCAGTAGACTGGTGTGAACCTCTAATGTGTTCTTGCCAATGGCTCCATTCATCACACTCCAAAAGTTCTAGGAGGCCAGGTATTTCCACAGGTGTTCCTGGTTTGCAGGTAAGAAAATTTAGGAGATCATGGTCTCTGTCTCCAGGCCTTTTAGTTAGCGTTTGGTGCCTCCTAGTCTTGGCTTCAGGTCATCTAATTTCAAGGAACATGCTTAGCTGGACTGCCTTTGCTGGGATTTGTGACTGGGCAGCAGAGGACAGAGTGGCAAAAGGGAAAGGCAAGGGGTCGGAATAATGAAGATAAATAATTTCAAGAGGTAACCCCACTCAGTGTGATAATTAGGTGTCTGAATTTTATCTCTAAATGGATTATAAATTATGCTAAAATGATAAAATCGGACACTCAAATGAGTCATACTCAATTTTATATAATGAACTCTATTGCCTACAAAGTAGAAGAAGCATTTTAAGATAGAAACAGAAGGTGTAAATAAAGGTCACGTGCAGCATAAATCATAAATGCCTCATATGCTCCGACTTCCCCCATGTCCACCTCTGTCCTTATCTGCTAAATTGCATCCCAGTTACATTAAAAATACACATGCACACTACCAACAGCAACCACAGAGACTTGTCTGGCCTGGGAATTCCACGCAGTCAGGTCTGACTTCTGTCAGTTACCCCAGATTCTAAACTAATTGGCTTGATGCTCAGATGAAAGAATCTAAGTCTAGAAAGGCAGGAAAAGCCCCCTCCTGTGACCAAAGCCATTAAACCTCAATTAGGACATAGACAGGGAAGGTGTAGATGAGTCTGGGGTAATTACCAGGCATTATCTGACAGCTCAGTTCCTGCAGCCTGGGCCAGAGCAGGTGATTTGGAAATCTGATCCCCAGACAGCTGCAGGCAGGTGCAGGCTGATTGCACACTGCCAGCCAGACCTCCCTGCCACGGGCAGCTCTCTACAGTGTGTGGCCCATCACAACTTATCACTAGATGGTCAAGCACACAGAAAGACACCCAGGGGCAAAGATCTATGGATTCCAGCCCAGGAGACAACCGTTGAATGGAGGGGTGGTGCTCCTTATTATGCTTTAGAACCGTCTCTACAAAACCCCTTCTAGCAGTGCTTCAGGTGAATTAGAAACTACCTAAAGGCTACATTGCTGTCATCCTAGGAACTTGGAAACACTTGATGACTAGCTGGCCCAGACTGTTTGCTAAAGACTTCCTGAGGTTGGAGTGATTTGTGCCTCACACACTGAAAGTTCAATAAGGAGAGGGAGGGGGCCACTCTTGGTGTTATGGACTGAATTGTGTGCCCCCCAAATTCATATGTGGAGGTCACAACCCCCAGCACATGAGAATGAAACTGTGTTTGGAGGTAAGGTTGGAAGAGGTTAAGTTAGAATGAGGCCATTAAGGTGCGCCATTGGCCCTAATGCAATATGATTGGTGTCCTTATGAGAAGAGGGAATTGTGACACAGACTGAGGGACACCAGGGATGCATGTGTACAGAGGGATGACCACATGAAGAGTCATTCAGAGGGTGGCCATCTGCAAGCCGAGGAGAGAGGCCTCATGTGAAACCAACCCTGCCAGCACCTTGATCTTGAACTTCCTTCTACTGTTTAAACCACCCAGTCTGTGGTATTTTGTTAGGGCCTCAAGCAGATTAACACACATGGGTTCATTAATTCACTCAAGACCTATTTGTTGTTGAACATTTATTATGAGCCAGATATTGTGTAGTTGCTAGCAATACAGAGCTGAAAATGACAAACTGGCTCCCTGCTGTCATAGAGCTTGCATTTCAGTGGGAGGGATAGGTCACTAAAAAGGTAAGTGAATGAACAAGTTAATTTTAAAGAGTGGTAAGTGTGATGAAGGAGCCAGAACAGGATCATGTAATGGAGAATATGTGGGGGCAGCTTTAAATAGGGCACTCAGAAGGCCTTTCTGAGAGTGATATTAAATGTGGGAACTGAAAACAAGAAGATACTAGACATGCAAAAATCTGGGGAGAAGAATGTGCAAAAGTCCTGGAGCAGAAACAAACTGATGTCTTTGAGGAAGAGAAAGAGTGAGAGAAAAGTGGTTTGAGGTAGATTTATGTCTGGAAGAAAGGGTTAGAATGCCCTGAGGCAGACCTCTGTACATAACCTTGCCCTCCCCAAGATGGTGAGGATGGTTGAAGGTCATAAGTTGAAGGAGGCACATGTGAAGGTGAAAAGACACAGAGCAGAATCCCGAGAATTGAATCTAAGCCCCAGGTGCTTGGTTGGCCTGGACCAGTGGCTCTCAACCTGATGAGAATCAATGCTTCGTTCTATGGCAAGTATTCCACCAGATCCTGTTCATTATCCTGAAATCATCATAAATAATATAACCTATCTGAACACATAATTTTAAAAAGTTTTTATTGGAATATAGTTGATTTACAATGTCTTCATGTCAGCCAAGTGAATCAGTTATACATGTATATATATCCACTCTTGTTTAGATTCTTTTCCCATATAGGTCATTACAGAGTACCGAGTAGAGTTCCCTGTGCTATACAGTAGGTCCTTATTAGTTATCTATTTTATATATAGTAGTGTGTATATGTCAGCCCCAATCTCCCAGTTTATCCCTCCCCGCCACCCCTTGGTAACCTATATAAGTTTGTTTTCCACATCTGTAACTCTATTTCTGTTTTGTAGATAAGTTCATTTGTACCTTTTTTTTTTAGATAACACATAATTTTAAAAAATATCAGTATAATGTCCTAACTATAATAAAAGAGAAACATTTAAAATAAAACAATTTCAATACATAATTATGCAGGCACAAGTATATCAGAAGAGAAAATAAAGTAGTGAGCTGCTGGCAGGTAGAATCACATTCACACTGTGAATGTGATTGCTGCAATCGCAGGCTGAGAGCTAGTTTGTTTCATCAATACTTACTTTTAATCATTAATAGTTTAGAAAGTTTTCTTTGAGCTTTGTAACTTATGGTAATGTCATGTAAATTTTAGGATTTTTGTCAAATTGGGGGAAATTTCTATGAAGCTTCTTTCATTTATGAGCTTTAAGATTTCTTGGTGTTTCAGGTTTCCTTGTGCAATGACTAATCTTTAATGCTCTCCCAATTGTCAACAATCATTAATCACTTCCCATATCCTTTAGGTGCCAGGAATTCTAGGATACATGCACACCCCAGGAGGACTCTTGGCCCTGAATCTGTATCACAGTTCAGGTGATGAGGTGCAGAAGGGATTTTCTGAAAGCCAATCCTACCCTGGAATTAACTATATAACTGTAACTTAACTATATGTTGCAGTGTCTGTGAATCACATAAGCGTTTTCTACTAAACCTAACACTTTACTCGACTTCCTCTAAGCTGGATCACAAATATGCCTGTGACCTGACAAGAGGGGAAGTGTTACAGACCAAGATAGAGTAGAAAAAGAGATTGGCCTTAACCAATTAAATATTTTACTTTTGTAAAATTTAAGAAAACCTATGACCATGTGAATGCTCTGTGGTCCTCACAGGCATGCATATCAGAGGCCCTGGACCTGAAATTTCATTAGCTTCACTATTAAAGTTCCTCTACTCCTACTCAACTTCCTTGTACTTCTGACCCCAAGCTAGCAATATATATACATATATTTCTTCAGAAAATGGGGGCGGGAAGCATATATATTCTCAAGTTAACGTTTTTGTTTCCTTTAGTTAAATACCCAGAAGTGGAGTTGCTAGATCATGTGATCTATGATTGCTAGCTCTATTTTTAATTTTTGGAGGAAACTCGATAATGTTTTCCATAGTTGCTATACCAATTTACATTCCCATCGATAGTGCACAAGGGTCCCCTTTTCTACACATCCTCACCAAAACTTGTTATTAGTTGCCTTTTTGATAATAGCCATTCTAAGGAGTATAAAGCGATATCTGATTGTGATTTGATTTGCATTTCTTGATGATTATGATGAGCATCTTTTCATGTGCCTGTTGGCCATCTTTATGTCTTCTTTGGAAACATGTCTATTCAGGTCCTTTGCTTATTTTTTAATTGGATTGTTTTCTTGCTATTGAGTTGTATGAGTTATTTATATATCATGGATATCAATCCCTTATCAGCTATATGACTTGCAAATATTTACTCCCATTCAGTAGGTTGACTTTACATTTTGTTGGTGGTTGGTGTGCAGAAGCTTTTTAGTTTGATAGAGTCCTACTTGTTTACTTTTGCTTTTGTTATATTGCATTTGTTGTCAGATTTAAAAAAAATCATCACTGAGACCTATGCAAGGAGTTTGGCACCTATATTTTCTTCTAGGAGTCTTGTGGTTTCAGGTCTTACATTCAAGTCCTTAATTAACTTTGAGTTAATTTTTGTGTGTGGACCAGTTTCATTGTTTTACATGTGAGTGTCCAGTTTTTCTAGCAATATTTATTAAAGATGCTGTCCTTTCCATATTGAATATTCTTGACTTCTTTGTTGTATATTAATTGACCGTATAAGTGTGGGTTTGTTTCTGGGCTGTCTATTTTGTTCCATTGATCTATGTGTCTGTTTTTATGCCAATACTGTACTGTTTTGATTATGATAACTTAGTAATATAGTTTGAAATCAGCTTTGTTCTTGTTTCTCAAGAATGCTTTGGCTATCTGGAGTCTTTTGTGGTTCTACACAAATTTTAGGTTTGTTTTCTCTATTTCTGTGAAAAACTGAATTTTAATAGGGATTACATTGAATCTATAGATTGCTTTGGGTAGTATGTACATTTAAACAATATTAATTCTTCCAATCCATGAGCATGGAATGTCTTTCCATTTATTTGTGTCTTCTTCAATTTCTTTAATTAATATCATAGTTTTCAGTGTATAGATCTTTCCTGGTTAAATTTCTTTCTAGGCATTTTATTTTTTGATGCAATTATAAATGGGATAGACTTCTTAATCTCTTTTGGATAATTCGTTACTACTTTATAGAAACACAACAAAAATTTTACAATGATTTTGCATCTTGCAACTTTACTGAATTCATTTATTAGTTCTAACAGTTTTTTGGTGGGATCTTTAGCGTTTTCTATATATAATATTATGCCATCTGCAAATAGTTACACTTTTATTCTTCCTTTCCAGTTTGGATGCCTTTTATTTCATTGTCTTGCCTGATTGCTCTGGCTAGGACTTCCAATACTATGTTGAATAAAAGTGGTGAGAGTGGGCATTCTTGTCTTGCTCCTGATCTTAGAGGAAAACTTTCAGCTTTTCACCATTGAGTATGGTATTATCTATGGGCTTCTCATATACGACCTTTGTTATATTGAGGTATGTTTCCTCTATACCCACTTTGTTGAGAGTTTTTATCAAAAAATGGATGTTGAATTTTGTCAAATGTTTTTTCTGCATCTGTTGAGATGATTATAGACTTTTTTATTCTTCATTTTATTAATGTGGTGTATCACATTGATTAATTTGTGGGTGTTGAACCATCCTTGTATCCGTAGAATAAATCCCACTTGGTCATGGTGTATGAACTTGTTAAGGTATTGTTGAACATGGTTTGCTAATATTTTGTTAATGGTTTTTGCATCTATATTTATCAGGGATATTGTCCTGTAATTTTCTTTTCTAATGGCGTCCTTGTTTTGTTCTGGTGTCAGGGTAATGCTGGTCTTGTAAAATGAGTTGGGAAGCATTCCCTCTTCTGTTTTTTGGAAGAGCTTGAGAAGGATTAGTATTAATTCTTCTTTGAATGTTTGATAGAATTCACCAGGGAAGACATCTGGTCCTGGACTTTTGTTTGTTGTGAGGTTTTTGATTACTGATTCAATCTTTTCACTAGCAAATTGTTCATATTTTCTATTTCTTTATCATTCTTTGTCAGTGTTGGAAGATTGTATATTTCTAGGAATTAATCCATTTCTTCTAGGTTGTCAAATTTGTTGTTATATGATTATTCACAGAAGTCTCTTATGATCCTTTGTATTTCTGTGGTATGATTTATAATATCTCCCCTTTCATTTCTGAGTCTATTTGTTTTAGTATTTTCCTTGTATCCTTGTATTAACAGAGGGGTGTCACCTTTCTGGCCCATCCTTTCTACCTGTACTCTGCATCATGGTCTGGGGACATGGATCCTTCAATTATTTTTCTTTTTCCATCTTCAACTAATCCCAATCAACTGGTTGTTGCTTTTTACCTATAAATAAACTCAAATCTCTCTAAACTTAAAGTTCTTCTTGATCCTGAATAAACCTCCAGTCACTTTTCTATTTCATTTTCATCTTATAGCCAAAATTCTTTTTAAAAATGATTGACACTTACTCTCTATTTCCTTACCTACAATTGCCTCCTCACATAGTCAAATATCCACCCTCACCACAGCATTGACACTCCTTCCTTCAAGGTTTCTAGTTGTCCAAGAATCTTCTAGTCTCTAAATTTAAGGAGAACTTTACTCTTTAATTTACTTGACATACATCTGCATTTAACGTTATTGGTCAGTCTCCTTTTTTTAAGTCTCTTATATTTATTGGTTTATGTATGTATTATCTACATTGTTCCAGAAATAATGTAAAGTGTCCTGTCAAAGTACAAATAATTTAAAAAGATAAAGTAAAAATTTTACAGTGCTTTAGAGGTTCTCTAGGCATTTAACATATGTACTTAATGAACTGTAAATGTAATCAGTATTGTTACCTCTCTTTAGATAATAGAATGATCTAAGAACACTCAAATCAGTCTCTACAAATTGGTATACATCTTTTGGTCCTTTATTTCAGTTTTATCTTTTTTAACCTATAAATATATATTAGTGTTGGTTTTAAAGAATAAATGATTTATGTTTACCCACATACTTATCAGTTTCTTTGTACATTTTTTTTTTTTAATCTCATGCCTTCCATCTGGAGCCAATTCTTTCTCCTTTATGCAGTACATATTTTAGAAGTTTCCTAAATGTAGCCCTGTTGATGGCAAACTATTATTTTGCTTATCTGAAAATTTCATATTTTGTTCTTATTCTTGAAAGAGAATAAACAACCCTAGAATGACAGCTTTGTTTTCTCAGTACACTGAGTATATTATTTTACTGTCTGTTTTTACTGAGAGTTCACATGTCGGTCTTCCTCTTTCTTTATGAATGTTCTTTTCTCCCTGTCTACTTTTTAGATGTTGTCTTTGTCTTTGGTACATTGCATATCACTACTGTGTCTTAAAACACATTCTGCTTGAAATTTGTAGGTTGCCTGGAATTAAAGATTGGTTTCTTTAATCAATTCTTTAAAATTTTAGCCATAATATCTTCAAATATTACCTTTTTTTCAGTCTCTTGTCTCCTTCCATAAATTTGATTAGTAATATTTTGGACTTTTTATTGTATTTTTTTTTTTGGCAGTATGCGGGCCTCTCACTGTTGTGGCCTCTCCAGTTGCAGAGCACAGACTCGGGATGCGCAGGCTCAGCAGCCATGGCTCACGGGTCTAGCCGCTCCGCGGCACGTGGGATCTTCCCGGACTGGGGCACGAACCCGTGTCCCCTGCATCGGCAGGCAGACTCTCAACCACTGTGCCACCAGGGAAGCCCGCTTTTTTTATTGTATTTTTAATGCACTCTTTTATTTCCTTAATACATTAAATATTTTGTTGTTGCTCTTTGCTTGATAATTTTAGAATATATAATCTTTGCTAACATGAGAGAAGATCTCTGCTATTTCTGTTGATTATTATTTCAGTGTAATGTTTACTTTGTGTTTTAGTATTTTGTGTTGTTTTTTTTTTTTTGTCTTACTATGATTTTATATTCAAACATTGTAAGGTCTAGTTTGCAATTCTGAATTCTTAGGAGAAACATTTTTTCCTCAGGGTGATATATTTTCCCCCTTCTTACTGAAGAGAAGCAACTCAAACTAGGCAAGATTCTTGGTGTTCCTCCTCTTCTGGGCTGATTTATTTATTTTCAGTCTTCTCTTAGGATCCTCATATTTCTACAGCATCTCCTATTAGACTCTTCCTCTATTGTCTCCTACTTTGTGTACCCTATATGGCTATCAAAATGAAAGCTCAAGGTCTCTGGAGTTCAATAATTATTTCTCTGAGAAAGTGGACCTCAGTGCCAGCTTGCTTCTCTGGATCCATGCCTGCATTACAATTTTTGCTTTTAAGGTTTCCTTAACTTACCAGTTCAGCAATTCATTTGAAAATATTTTAAAAATTTTGTCCAGCATTTTTTTTCAGAAGGAGGATTGTTCAGGATATCTAGTCTGTCCAATTGCTAGAAATGCCAGACTCTCCTGATTTCTTGACAATTTTTCCTCCCTTGTCTTGAGATCTCACTAATTTTTCCCTTTCGCTCTCTTTTCTTAGCCTTCTTCATTGGATCCTCTTTTTCTGCTCATCTCCCAAAGGTCAATGTCTCACAGTATTTTATCCTCTATGCTTTTCTAATCTGCTTGGAAAACACATTCTGCTCATGCCTTCAGCAATCAGCTATACACTGATACCTTCCAAGTTATGCAGTGTCTAGGCAAATCAGTCTTTGGAGCTCTGGATCTTTGGGTCTAAAAGCCTGCTTTATTTGGCTTTACCCATGGCATCACAAATGCAATGTGTCCAGAGTTCACTTAATCACCATCCCCTCACCTTCTTTTTTAAATTTTTTTGTTTGGGAAAATGACACCAACATCCATCCTGTTAACCAATATAGAAACGTGGGAAGCATTACAGACTCTTCCCACTCCCACATTCTCCCTATGCAATTGATCACTAAGTCTGTTGATTCTACCACCTTAAAGCCTCTCAAGTATAACCGTCCTATAACCATCCTCTCCATCACAACTCCCACATCCTAATTAATTAAAAGCTTCATCATTTCTCTCCTGGATTGATGTAATAGCCTCCTAAATGTCTGCCATCAATCCACAGTCTTCACTGTAGTCAAAGTAATCTCTCTAAAACACATATGTGATCATCTTATAACCTGCCCCTTCCCCTACCTAAAATACATCAATGACTCTCCATAAGGCACAAGATAAAATTCACATTCCAAGTTCATCTCTTCTAGTCCCTCTTAACCCAGACTGGAGACAAATTGAAATATTTGCAATTCCCCCAGCACATCATGCTTTCTACACCTTTGTGACTTTGCACACACCATTTCCTCTGCTTAGAATTTCCTCCCTCTTCTTCATTGTCTGGGCTTACATACTTTTACTTAATAGACACAATGTACATGCATCTATTAAGACAGAAATCCTCCAAGTCTCCCACCTGCCCCACTCTGTTGAGTATCTTTCCTCTGCACCCTTGATTCATTCATTCAAGGAACATGTATTGAATCTGTATTATGTATATCTATCATCTCTATCTATCACTATGGCACGATCCTGGGCCATAGGAAAGTAATAAAAACCAAGAAACAATCCGTATTACATTGTAGTGTAATAAATACGAAGATAGCAGAGAGTACAGTGAAGGGGAAACTGAACCAGCCTTGAATGAACAGAGAGGTTTGTTCATAAGTTGATGTAATTGCTTCCTCTTCTGGTTCCTTACCTTTGATTTTTCTATGCCTAGCATTCAATCATTTGTGTATGAAATAAATTAGCAAATGGTTCGTTATGAAATTTTTTTATTTTCATAAATTTTGGTAGTTTAAATCAGCCTAACCTCTGCTTGTTATTACCACACTAGATATTATGAAGCTCCAAGTAACTGTGTTCACATGTTCCAGTAGGGCTTTTCTAACCCTGGGAAAATAATGGCATCTGACCCAACAGGACTAGCAAAGATCAAACCCAAGAAATGAGATGAACATATATTGAAATATATTTTTAGAAATTTTTATACATTCATTTTTGGTTTATTCCAAAAAGGCACTATAGAAGTGTATAAAAATATACACTGTTCAATGGGATAAAATATATTATCAAGGGAATGAGAGCTAAGGGGAAATAAGAAAAGGCATATTACAAATCTGGAATAAGATTAGTACTTGGAAGTACTAGAGAAAGGCAACAAATTTGACTCTAAGCTTCTTACCAGCCAAAACAAAGAAAGATCATGATTAGTCACAGTTCTCTGTAAGAAAAATAAAACAAACCACATACTCAGAAAGAGCACAATTTTATCGAAAACTGATTCCCAAGGAATTTCTCCCATGAATGCATAAACTGCTGCGTGATATGGTAGACAATAGTCCTAACACGATCCCTTTAATAGCTCCAATCACAGATATAATGAGTCTGTCTCATTATATTCTTTCTTGTGGGTATTTGGCATAATGCCAAAGAACAAGTCAGTAAAGCTGTTCTACAAGGAATAAATTTCAGTAAAGCTTATGAAAAAATTCCAAGACTTTAGAATCAAACAGCTGAGGATTGACTCCTGGTTCAGTTAAACACAAGATGTATGAACTTGATCCTGTTACTTCCTCTTCCTTAGTTAAATTATTTGTAAAACCTGTGATGACAATACATACTAGCTTTTTGATTCTATACGTGGTTAAAATTCAGAATACGTAATAACAACAATCAACCTCCACTAAGCTCCTCCTCTATGCCAGGCATTGTTCTAAGCACTTTACATGGATTATCTGATTTAATCCTTAAAGCAAGTCCATTAAGTGGGAATTGTTATTGCCATCTACCAACCAGGAAACAAACTAGAGCGGTCAGGTAATTTGTTCAAAACCACAGAACTAGGAAGAAGGGAGTTGAGATAATCAGCACAGACAGACAGATTGTGGAGTTTATGCTCTTAAAGCATTCTGTTTTATAATATTATACAATTTTAAGGCATCTCTTGATAAAAATCATTTCTCACAACCACAGTCTTAATAGCAGATTCATGGTAGCATTATCTTGTGATAACCTGGAAAACAGATTTTTCTCTATAGCAATTAAGGTGAGATCTCTTTACTTTGCCAAAGGTAGTTTCATCAAGTTCCTCTAATAAAAATCAAGGAGTCTGATAGAATAAATGGCAGGTTACCCTATAGAGCTCTAAGACCAGAAGAGTTAATCCTTGTGTTCTGCTTACTGTCTGTGGCAAAGCAGCCTTTTGCTGTCTACTCACCTCATTTATTCAGTTGACAGACAGCTGTTGGCTAATTGGCCTGCTGTGTTGCCTCTTTGCCTGGTTTGTGGCAAGGCATGTCTGGCAGGAAGCCTTAAACAAAGCTCACCCAGCATGTCTTCAGCTGCGCTAAACTCTAAAAATAGAAAGCTCAAGTTCTGCAGAGCTGAGGAGTCGAACATCCAACCAGTCAATAGGTTTGTCATCTCAAGGGTGGCTTGTGTTTCCTATTAAACTGGGGTTGAAATGACAAGAGGCAATCTTTTGAGCACTCGAGTCTAAACAGAATGGCACATGACTGCTATGGACTGGGCCGAATCCTGGCTATAAATCATAACAACAGCCTGAAACTGAGCTATCACAGACCCTTAAATCTCCAAAGTGTGGCCTGGGTAAGCCATTAGGAGAAGTCAGCCTTTGCAGATATAAGAATTCCATGCCTCAACGCATAAGGCACACCTTCTTATAATCCATTCCTTTGTTTCATCCAGACTTTTATTTTCTGGAATTTTCCCCTAAGCTTCATGACCCAATCAAAGGTTAAAGAGGGTTCCATTTTCCACACTATTTTAGAGAAAAGTGGCAGCATATCAGAGAGAGGAAGTATTTACCCATGTTTAAGTCAGCCTGTCTGGATCAACATCTTTGCTCCATCCTTTACTAGGTATGTAACCATGGACAAGGTAATTAATCTTCATGGGTTTCATTATCACTCTTAGCTTTGGTCTCATTATCTGTGAAACATGGACAATAAAAGCACAAACTTCACAGAGTGGTTTTGAGACTAAAGGGAGATAACACAAATAAAGCACTTAACATATGTTCTAGAGAAAATGCTCAAAAGTTATTTCATCATGATGATTAATATCATGTATCATCTGGGGACATCTTACTGGAAGCACTCAGGAAAAAAGTAGTGCAGATCTTGAGTTAACTTTAGAAATCCAAAATGATACAGAGGATAACAAAAGGAAACTCAATCATATTCAGGAGTGAAATACTCCATAAAACACTACACTCTTCAAGGAAAGTCTTTTTCATTTTGGTAATTGGGGATTTCCTGCTCCTCATTCATGCACCTAAAGGGAAGCCTGCTTATTAGCTACCTACCCATTTACACAAAGGCTAAAGTCTTCTTTCCCTTATACAGGTTGGTAAAGCAAACTTTCACAGGCAGAGAAAACCCATAGCAGCTATCAATACTAATCATCTTAGTCATAAATCTGAATGCACAGTGAAAAATTACTTGAGAACAATGTACAGCATTTAAGCAAGACACAATGAAGAAACATAACTGGTATTGGAGGAAATAGAAATCTTGCATAAGAAAGGAGAAAACTAGAAAAAATTTCTACCAAGTAACTTTGGGAAAATTAAAAAAAACAATTCATCCAAACAGAGAATAGATTGCTATGATAGAGAAAAAAATCAGAGAAGAAAAAAATATTTAGGAAATTAAAGCATTAGTGGTCCTGTAATCAGTTTCCAAAAATTAAATGAAAGGGGTCAAGTAACAGAGTGGACATGGATGAAGAATATTAGTTATAGAGAAAATAAGTGGAAAAAATTGTTCAGAATGTAAGGCAGAAGTTATTGGTCAGCAATCTGAAAAAACATAATGAAAAATAAAATTAATAACAATAAGACAATCTGAAATAAAAATTCTAGATTATGTCAACAAAACTTTAAGCATAGGAGCAATGGAGAAAGCATGCTGGTAGTCTCATATATTTTAGGGATGGGTTGTAGATGCTGAGTAATTATCCATTTTGTTTGAAAATATGTTGATATATGATTGACCAAAATTTACATATTATCATTAGGGGTATACAAATAAAAGGTGTAAGTTCAAATCATTTACAAGAGAAAGAGAAAAAAAGAATAAGAAAACTCAGACAAGAGAAGTAGCATAACCTAGAGGTTAAGGTAATGGTCTCTAGAGATACATTGCTAATATCCAAGCCCTGGTTTGGTAATTTAGCAGTTATGGGACCTTGAAGAAGTTATTGAACATTACTAAGCCTTTCTTCATTTGCAACGTAAATCATAGGGTTATTTTAAACATTAAATGATATAAAACCCCCAAATCCTTGTAATATGGATTAGTACATTGTACACTGTAAAGTATCCATACATGTCAGCTATTAATTAAGACTACAAATGGTGGGAAAAATAGTAATAGACAACTTCAAATGATAGCAATAAGTCCAAACATATCAGTAATCACAATAAACATGAGCGGGTTATATTTCCATGTTAAAACACAGTTTCCTAAACTGAATGAAGATGCAAAAACCAGATAGATGCTGCTGGTCTAGGTGAAACAAAATGTTACTAAAATTTTGAATATGAATATAAATGATACACAGGCAAATGTTAAAACTATTAATAGTAGACAAAATAAAACTCAAACAACAAATCTTTAAATGAGTTAAACAGAATTCTTATGAGAAAAGTGTACATCCATTCACTTATTTATTAATTAACACCTACATTTATTTTTTGAACAGCTACAATGTGCCAGACATTGTCAAAGTGCTGGGAATATAACATTGATCTAGACAAACACATTTGCTGCCTTCAAGAACCTTATATTCTAGTGAAAGAAGACAAAAATAAATTTATGAATGTATAAATATAATTGTTAGTGGTTAGAGCTATAATAATAATAAAGGAGATCAAGGAGACTAAAAATGATGGGGACTTCTACTTTAGTAGGCAATCAGGAGTGCCTTTCTGAAGAGGTGACCTGAATGGAGTGAGCAAGTCATGTGAATATTAGGGGTGAGATGGGTGTGGAAGTGTTCCTAGGCAGAGTAAACAGCATAATGTATTCTCTATACACAATGTATACACAAGTGCAAAGGCCCTGAGGCAAGAACAATCCACCAAAACAACATCAAAATGGATAAAGCAAGATCTGCTGGAAATAAAAGGAGAAATTCAGAAATACAGTGATGGTGAGTTGCTTTATCAATGTCTCAGAAATTGATAGATTAAATGGTCATAGCTAAGGGTATAAATTTAAAAATCAAATTAACAATATTGGTTACATATACATGTATATAACTTACCAATAAATAAGAAAACAGATTTTTCTCAAATAGACAGGAAGAACTGGTTCTATATTAGCTATGAAAAACACTAATAAGTTTGATAAATAAAAATCAATAGGTGAATATTCTCTAATTATAATGCAATAAAACTAGATATTGAAAAAAAGCCAAATACTATGTCCACCTAGAAATTAATAAAATACTTTTCTGTAAAAACAAGGGTTTAAGAAGAAATCATAGCAGAGTTACAGACCATTTAGAAATATATAAAAATCAAATTACTACATTAAAATATAACAGAACTCAAATGTAAATCAGTACTCAAATGACTATGTATTATTTAAGTGCATTTTTCTAGAAAACAAAAAAGAATATAAATAAAATAAGCATTCATTTAAAAATGTTAAAAAAGTGTAAAAAATAAATGAAAGGGGCTAATAAAGATCAAGCAGAAATTAATGGAATATATATAAAACTATGAAATTAATAAAAAATAACACAAACTTCAATTAAACAAAAATCATTTTTCTTTAAAAGGTCAATAAAATGGATAAATATTTAGCTATTTCAAATTAAAAAAACCACAAATCGCATTATAAATCAACGAAGAAGAGAAAACAGATACAAAAAGATTTCAAAATTAGAGAATATACTTATCACTTTTTTTTTTCTTTTTTTTTGGCCAGACCATGCAGCATGCGCGATAGTAGTTCCCTGACCAGGGATCAAACTGTGCCCCCTGTAGTGGGAGTGCAGAGCTCTAACCACTGGACCACAAGAGAATTCCCTACTTACCACTTTTTCATCATTGAATTTGGAATGTAGATGAAATGGATGACTCTAGAAAAATATAAAGCAAAAAGCTGACTCCAGAATACATATAAAACCTGCAAAGAACAACAGAGAACAATAATCATAAAAGAATTTGAAGTAATTATCTATCTTTATAGAAAAATTTGAAGTGATTTTCCTGGCATGTTCTATTAGGCTTAAAGAAACATGTCATTTCTGTGTTTAAACACTTTTAGAGCATATAAAAATATGGAACATTTCCCAACTGATTTTTCAATACTAGCATAATTCTGACACTATAACTGAAAAGGAGAGTATCAAAAAGCTAATAGATAAATGTCACTCATGGCCATAGATGTAAATATCATAAATAAATATATGCAAGTAAATTCAGGCAGCTTGTAAAAAAAGAGTAATATATTGTGAAAGAATGACTCAACATAGGAAGAGCTCAGCATAATGCAATGTTTTTACATTTCTAGATTAAAAGACACGAAGATACATAATAACCTTAATAGAGGCCCCAATGCCTACCTGAAAAAGATTCCTAATAAGAATATAAAGAAATCATCATTAATTTCATAAAGGATAATTACCAGGAAACTCCTGTAAACATCAAACTACAAAGTGAAACTTCAGAAGCATTCCCACTGGCAATGAGAACAGGATAATGCATGAGAGGCCACCAAAATGACATTTGTCAAGAGACAACTTGTTGATTGGAAAAATAAAAAGCATTGAGTCAGCCAGTATTTCCACAAAGCATTCTTATCCATGCATAACTTCCAAAAGAGACTTTTGCATACTTTTTAACCAAAGTAATTACCTGCGTTTGTGTGTGTGTGTGTGTGTGTGTGTGTGTGTGTATGTGTGGGTGTGTGTGTGTGTGTGAGTGACATTGTTAAAAATGTTTCCTTCTAAGGAAGCAAAACTGTTCTTTAGGCAATGCTCAATTTTTTTCTTTTTGCATAATTGTAATTTGCTAGACACATTCCTATGGAGCATAGCTCATAGGACATGAGTGATACTGAGTGAACAAATTAATAGTTGGCTTTAAGTGCATATATTTGTGCAGGAAAACAGTTCAAATGCACCATTAGATGTTTTTGTGGGCTGTTATGCTCTATGGAAGCCATGTAATTGACACTGACCATGGGACCCAGAGTCTAATGTAATCATCCTGGGAGTCAAAAGACTCTTGGAAAATTAAAAACAAGTCAAATTCTCTAAGCGGAAGTTTTGGGAACCAGCACAATCTTTTAGAAATCTAATAATTTTTTGATCTATAATTAAAACAGTATTAAGTGATTTCCCCTTAACTGACTCATGGGATTAACTGACACTCTAGTCCCTCCATAAAACCTAATTTCTGAATCCCAAAGCATGCTGAACTTCTAGGTGGTGAGTCACTCTTCAGAAAGCCCTCTCACTGTTGCTGTTACCAGCTGAATGCAAGGCTTGCATGATAATTCCCAAACTTGTGTGTCAGTTGTAATTGTTATTGGAATTAGGTAATTTAATTGAAGAGTATGTAAACCAATCACAAACAATAATATAAAACAGAATTATTGTTCCTATGAAAACTAAGTTGAAAGTTTGGAAAGACTTAATTAAGGTAGGTGGCTACCATCTACCTTGTACATTCTAGGTATGAGTGTCCTGTCAGTTTTAGACCTTACAAATAACTTCTCCCAATCTGTCATGATGTCTGATTACTTTATCCATGTTATTCTTTATTGGGCAAAAATCAACTTTTGCCTTATAATTTGGGCTTTTTATAAGTCCTTCCCCACCTCTAGGTCACAAAGATATAGTCTTATGCAAGATTGGCTACATAAATTGCCAGCCTAGTGCAAAATGAAAGTATGGAAACTTTTGTTCAAAAATTATTAAGAATTTCAAGATGGCAACAGTAGGGCATTCACCCTAGCCCTGGGCCCTTCTGAGTACTGGGCCCTGTGCCTGTCCCACACCCATGAAGCCAGCTGTGTTCTGATGTCATCTTCTATGAATATAGCTATTTTACTTTTCACATTTAAGGTTTTAATCTCTCTAGAGTGTACATTTGTATAAAATGTAAAATAGAAGTTTCATATTTTTTTCTTTCATACAGTGAACAAATTTTCCCCAAATCATCTACTAAGCAGCCTATTATTTCATTATTGTCTTATGGTGCCATTCTTATCACATTAAGTTTTATATGGATCTCTCTGAGCTTTCTAGTCTGTTCCATTGATCTGTGGTTTGTTTGTTTTGTTTTTTGTTATTCTAGCTAGTTCTCACTTTTGACTAATTTGCCTTTGCTATTCATGGACCTTTATTCTTCATATATGCTCTTAGAATAAGTTTATTAAGTACCTGTAAAAATATCTAGCAGGAATTGTGATGAGGATTGTGTTAAATTTGTAGATTAATTAGGGGAGAATTGGTATCTTTATAATATTCGTTTATCCACCCAAGAACTTGGACTATCTAGCTAATCAGATTTTCCTTTAGATCCTTTATTAGGATGTTGAAATTATCTCTAGAAGCTTTGTGTACTTTAGGTTAAGTTAGATCTTGGATACTTTTTGTAATAATGTATTTTTATAAAATATAAATATTTTATATTTTCTAACTGATTATTGATAGTTTGGAGAAATGGTCTTAAAAAACTGATCCTATATCCCACATTCTTTTATTACTTCTAAGAGTTTGGCTATTCTTTTTTTTTTTCCCCTATGTAAATGTTCATATTATCTGCAAATAAGGCCAGCTATTTAACATGTAGAGCCCAGCACAAAATGCAAATTCAGGACCGTTTATTTAAAAAGCAGGAAAAAAAAAATGCTGGTAAGAGTATTAAAATGTAAGATTTTTTCCAGTGGTCTTTCTCCTGACTTGCCATGGTATTTTACTTTTGCTATTGAATGTTGTTCTAAGTAAAGTGAAGTTAAAATTTTTCATCATCAGCACAAATTTTACCATTCATCTTCATACTGTGCAATGCCAATTTAAAATGCAAATATAAGAGCATTTAATTTGCATTCAGAATTACACAATTCATTGTTTCGTAGCTCATGCATGCATATGTTACCAGAACAGTGGAAATGATATGCACAGAACCAACTCAACTATTTTTATTTCACTTCTTGATATGTGTTGAGCATTCTACCAACACTCTCGGGCTTCTGCTCACTGATGGGTAAGAAAGGATTGAAATGAAAGGGAGCTATGGCTTGGCATATCTTTCCCTTTTCTTCTGTGTCATAATTTTCAGCATAAGTGTTTGGTTAATACAGGCAAGTAACATGAATAAAAAAGGTATAGGTTTCTTTAGTCATTCATGTTTCTTAGAACATCTTTGCCTTCCTTCTGCATTTAAAGTAAGATCTGTGTTTGAACTGAAAGCATGTCTTCTCCCGGCTATCAGGACCCCACTTACTTGGTCATCAATATCACACGCTTACCTTTTACTTGTTATGAGTGTTGCTGAACTCCTATGCATCATGGGTGCACCAGAGTTCTGTGCTCATGAAGTATTGTGAACA
>NW_006791315.1:564717-570532 GCF_000442215.2 Lipotes vexillifer | reverse complement strand
AAAGAGTGTACTGCACACTTTCCCCTCTGATCCCATGAATGTTCCATTGTTTTATTAGATTTCATTTAACAGTTCATAAATAAAGTTATTAAGAATTCAACCATGGGCAGAGCACTAAACCAAGCATGGGGCCCTTCTGAGAGAAGGGTCCTGTGCCACTGCAGAGGTGGCATGCCCATGAAGTTGACCCTCCTTTAAACAATGCCTACTATATTTCTTCCCTTCCAATTCTTATACCTTTCATTTCTTTTTTATTTCATTATATTATTTGCAAGTGATAACAGTAAATATCTACTCAGTTACAGGTGTTTGATAGTAGTAGCAATGATATTTGGCATTCTATTCTTGTTACTGATCAAATGTGTCTAAAATTTCTGTATAAAATAACATTTTTGCTATATTTATGTTACCTAACCTTTAAGAATAAAGTTCCTTTCTATTCCAAATTTGGTGTACTTCTTTAATCATAAATACATATTGAAGTTTATTCAATATTTTTCCTCAACCAATTGATGTAACCCTATGAATTTTCTGCTTAGTCCATTAATATGGTAAATTTTATTGATTTTTTTCTTGTTAAACCATCCTTGCCTATATGAGATAAATTTTACTAATCTTGATATAATTAAAAATATACTGAAAACCATAATTCAAAAAGATACATGTACCACAATGTTCATTGCAACACTATTTACAATAGCCAGGATATGGAATCAAGCTAAATGCCCAACAACAGATGAATGGATAAAGAAGATGTGGCACATATATACAATGGAATATTAGCCATAAAAAGGAATGAAATTGAGTTATTTGTAGTGAGGTGGATGGACCTAGAGTCTGTCATACAGAGTGAAGTTAAGTCAGAAAGAGAAAAACAAATACTGTACACTAACGCATATATACGGAATCTAGAAAAATGGTACTGATGGACCTAGTGACAGCGCAGGAATACAGATGCAGATGTAGAGAACAGACTTGAGGACATGGGGGGAAGGGGAGGCTGGGATGTAGCGAGAGAATAGCATTGACATATATACTCCACCAAATGTAAAATAGATAGCTAGTGGGAAGCAGCTGCAGAGCACAGGGAGATCAGCTTGGTGCTTTGTGACCACCGAGAGGGGTGGGATAGGAAGGGTGGGAGGGAGACACAAGAGGGAGGGGATATGGGGATATATGTATACATATAGGTGATTCACTTTGTTTACAGCAGAAACACAACATTGTAAAGCAATTATACTCCAATAAAGGTGTATAAAAAATATATACTATTGGATTTGGGCTTCCCTGGTGGTGCAGTGGTTGAGAGTCCGTCTGCCGATGCAGGGGACACAGGTTCGTGCCCTGGTCTGGGAAGATCCCACATGCCGTGGAGCGGCTAGGCCCGTGAGCCATGGCCGCTGAGCCTGCGCGTCCGGAGCCTGTGCTCCACAACGGGAGAGGCCACTATATATATACTATTGGATTTGGTTAGTTAATACTTTATTTAAGATCTTTTACAGCTATATTCATATGGAAATGGGCCTGTGAAATAGACCTTTTTCTCTGATTTTCCTTATTCAGTGTTAGAATCAACACTAACTTCATAAAATGAGTTGCACAGCTTTTTCTTTTTTTCTAATTTCTGGAAAATACTACATAAAACAAGAATAAACCTTCCAATTAAAAATTTGTTAGAACTCATCTGTAAAGATGTCTGAGACTGAGGGTGTTTTAGAGAAGAGGTCTTTAATTGTCCTTGATGCTTATTAGACTATGTTTTCCATTTTTCTTCCCTCAGTTTTGCCATACTATATTTTTTCCAGAAATGTATCATCATGTATACATAATACTTTTAAATATTATTTTAATACTGTTTGGGTTATAGTTCCATTTTTTTGCTCTTTATTTTGCATCTTTTTTCCTATTAGTTTTGATAAAGTTCTTTTTTATTAATTCTTCCAAAGACCTGCTTATTTTGATCTATTTTATTTTTTTCCCATTTTTTCACTTTATTTGATTTTAATTAATTTTTATCTTTATCTTTCTTAAATCCTTCCTTTTTGTTTAATTGGGTTGAATTCCTTGTTAATATGATTTCAATTTTTAAAATTTCATGGTAATTTTATGTAAAGCTGCAAATTTATCAATAATACAAATATCTTGGTGTGTCTTAACTACCTTGAAGAAATTCTTCACCTATCCCCACTCCATTATATTGATTTGTCTAAAATTTTAATTCTGATTGTTATGGATATACTATCTCTTTCTCTCTTACTCTTTAAAAATTTTCCCACTAGGTAAACCCTTTGATCAGCTTTAATTCTTATATCTCTTATAACATCATTCTGATTTATTTTTCCTTTTATTTTTATTTGCATACTCTTTTTGTTGTCGAACCCAAGTTTGTGTACCCAATGCACAATGAGGCCAAAACATCGGAGTCTAAAGCAGAGAAAAGTTTATTGCAAGGGCCAAGCAAGGAGTATGAGTGGCTCATACTCAAAAGACCAGAACTCCTCAAAGGTCTTCAGGAAAAGAGTTTTTAAAGGCAAATTGAGGGGGGAAGGCTGTAGGTTGCATGACTTTCTTCTGATTGGTTGGTGGTGAGGTACAAGGGTAGTATTCTAGGGATCTTGTCCTCAGCCTGAGCTTGCCATCCTCTACCTGGGTGCGGACCTTAGCTCCTGTAGAAGGACTAAAAGATACGTGTCAGATTGTTATGTATATCTTGTGAGGAGGAACTAGGACTGTGCTTTATTGCTGCACTATTGTTTGTTGACTGCTTTTCCTTTGTTTCTGCATTCCCACACTTCTCTAATTAGAAACTGTTTAGTGAAGTAAGTAGACAAAGAAACACAAATATCATATGTTATCACTTATATGTGGAATCTAAAAACATGGTACAAATGAACTTATTTATAAACCAGAAATAGAGTCACAGATGTAGAAAACAAACTTATGGTTACCAAGGAGGAAGTGGGGGATAAATTAGGAGTCTGGGATTAACATACACTCTACCATGTATAAAATAGATACCTAATAAGAACCTACTGTATAGCACAGGGACCTCTACTCAATGCTCTGTAATGACCTATATGGGAAAAGAATCTAAAAAAGAGTGTATATATGTATATGTATAGCTGATGCACTTTGCTGTACAGCAGAAACTAACACAACAGTGTAAATCAACTATACTCCAATAAAAAATAATTAAAAAGAAAAGAAACTGTTTGAATCTGCCCTTTGGAACTCAGGGAGGGTCTATGAGGCTGAAATCTTTTTCTGCAAACAAGAAGCAGAGGCATGGAAAGTCTTTTGTACCCAGGAGGGCCCTGCAGGGCCCTACTTGGTTTCGTTTTCAGTAATTTTTTTCCAAGTGAGAATATGAAAGATCTTCTAAAGCCCATATATTTGAGTATATTTTTATTCCATCCTTATATTTAAGTGACAATACCCTTGAATATGAAATTTAAGATTCTAAGTTATTTTCCTTAGAAAAATTCTTTTACTTCTTGCATCCAGGTTGCTGCCAAATAAGATGCTAGTAATTCGATTCTTTTTCCTGTGTAAGTTATATTTTCTTACTTTTGGAAGCATTTCAAATAATTTCCTTATCTTTGCTATTTTAAGGTTTTAGTATTATACATTTAGGCATTCTGTGACCCTTTTAAAATTAAATTATTTCATTTTTTGTTATTCTGAAAAGTTGGTATGTTGCGGTCCGGGAGCCACACGCTTGGAGTCAAGTTCCCCGATAAATGCGACCCGTGTCCCAACCAAGGACACCCGAGAATCACCAACACCCAGCAGAAAGATTAGCAAAGGATTTATACAAGTACAAGTATAGAAGCTTACACAAACTGTCCGGACAGGGTCCCACTCGGAGAGAAGTGAGTGAGACCCCGACTAACAGCCGGGCGAGGCTTTTATACCCTTCACAGGGCGGGAAGTCCCCAAGGCGGGAGGGAGCTGTTTAATTTTGAATCAGCCAATCAGGAACCCGGTTCTTCCCGCCCCAAGCAAGCAAGCAAGTTTCTTACAGAAGCCAAAATGTGCTGTGAGCCCTGAAGCTGTTCTTCCGTTTCTTTTGTCACAGGTCATGATTTTTAAAATATTTTTCCCCTGTATTTATTTCTCTTATTTGGGCAACTTCATCATCTGTACACTGATACGTCTACTTGTATCCTCCGAATCTTTGAGATTTTCCTTTATATTTTGTATAAAGTATTTTTTTTTCTTTTCTTATTGCCTTCTGATTACCCAAACAGCTAATTAATTCCAAAGTGTTATCCATTCTGTTATTGATTTCACCTATTGGATTCCTTATTTCAGCTATTAAATTTTTTATACTTAGTATTTCTACTTGATTCTTGTTATGATCTCTTGTTTGTGATTTTTATTATTAATACCTTTACCTCTTGGAGTATTTTATTGTGTTTGTTTTACATTATTGGTCTGTCCATCCCAACTATTCTATTACTAGAGCTTCATGTTCTTCGTTTGGTTGTGTTTGTTTTATAGTGGATACATTCCTCAGGTAAATAAATGTATCAGTCTGAAAACTCATATTTCCCAGGATATGTCATGTACCCAATGAGGTAGCATTCTTCAGAGATGGGCAAAAAGGTTAAGTCCTGGTATATCTATCCCTCCTTGTAAATTAAAAGGGAGTGAAGATGATGAGATCCAGTTTGGCGAGTCCTTGGTCCTATGAAAACGTTATCAACTACTTCCATTGCTTTCATTCGACCAAGAGAATCTTCTGTTCCTGGATTTACCTTTAATTGTTTATCAGATGACTTTATAATTTACCAAAGTTGGGGAGGGGTCTGATAGGAAAGAGGTATAGGAGTAAATGCTCCAGGGTAAATAGTCAGGTGTCTCTTGTTTATCATCAGCTTATTGCCCCACAGAGATTTTATACTCCCCTGAATGTACCTTGACGAATGGCCAGGGCTTTATGGCTAATTTTTATGGCCGTAAGATATTCAATTACTGTCCCAAGCAAGAAGAGAATTTAAATGCGCTTCTGAAAATTAGCCTCTCAGAGCTAGCCATATTTACTTCCAACTTTTATTCCTTGGTGTGTAGATACACTGTCCTCTGAAGTCAATTGACCAGCAAATTTGACATTCAGAGGTAATATAGACCTAAATTGTTTCTGATGACTTTTTAATTTTGTCAGAAGCAAGGAAAGAATGCTATGTAAATGGCTGAGGTCAATTTTAGGAAAGGAAGGGAGAAGCCCAACCCACAGAGCCAGCCAATTAAGACTGAGACTGGGCAAGTGATTGGGGTGTGTCATCTGGCCAGGAATGAAATGTAATTTAAGATTTTCCTTAGGATTGACTCGCCCTGGAAGAGTTAGCTGGTTTTGGGAACAGTTGGTGTGGTACGTGAGAGAACTCTTTCCAATTTTTAAAGCGCTTCATATAAACATGATCTCTTTTAATCCTTACAATGATCCTATACAGTAGGCCTGGCTGTCAGGATTCCCATTTTACAGATGGGTAAGTGAAGGCTCGGTGGATTCCCCTTGACACATTCTCGGTAGAGCCAGAAACAGTACTTGAACACAGGCCCTTCTGCTGCTCCACAGATATCCACACACTGTCTTTAAGACCCCTTTTATCAGCAAGCAAATAAACACAACATTGGTAAAGGCTTGCTGACTCATTTAGACATAAAGGAGTACCTAAAGTATAGAATTACCTTATAAAAATATCTGCCTGGATTAGGGCCAGCTGGGAATTTAGCCTTAGGCCTATGGGGAGGTGTATGGAACTACATGGAAGGCAAAGGAAGAGAAGAGAGAGTGCAGAAAGGAAAGAGT
>NW_006791315.1:559063-564238 GCF_000442215.2 Lipotes vexillifer | reverse complement strand
GAAAGAAAAGAGTGATCTCAGCAGTACTATTTCAGGAGCCTCCTTTCCTGTGAGTTTTATTCCACAAGATTATAAAAGCTAATCCCAGACTGCAGATTTTTAAACAGGAAAAGAGGCCCTTGGTTTGCTTTCTGACCTAGTCCTCTTCCACATAACTCAATTTGTCCAACACACAGAGCACCAAAGTTACATTTCTTGGAGCAAATCATAAAATATTTCTGGTCTTTCCCAAGTGGTTTGTTTACTGGGTTACGGTTGGTTTAATCTTATCAGTTCTGCTGAGCAAGATGCTCTGAGAAATCTCCCTGAAGTTTGTCTCTCAGCAGGCAATTCTCCACTCCTTGCTACCTCATTAATGTCAGAAATCCTGAGGTGAGGTGTTTGCCAAACTGTAGCTCTCCAAAGAGAGAGACAGAGCCCGCCTCATTTCCTGTAGATATGCATGTATTGTACATTTTTCCTCTTCTGCCTCCAATCCCTTCAGTAAGAGGAGGAATAATGTCCCCCAAATAGAATTCAGCCTAAAGCATAAATCATAGCCCTGAGGAGAATAAAAGAAACACTGTAAGAGAAAGTAACAAAAACCCTTGGACATTATGGTTAGAAATTACTCCAAAGGTAGGTCTTGTGGACCCAGGATGGACTTCTTTCCTCTTGATCTACTTGGGATTGAGGACTTAGCTTAGTGTGTGGTGGGAAGGGAAAGACCTGTGCTGGAAGGGGTGTGGGTGTGAGAGGTAGAGGATGGGGAGAGGAAAGGAAGAAAGAAATGACTGTGGATTTCTGTCTTCAGTGATGCTATATGGATTGTGAACCTCTCAACACCAAAAGGATGACAGTGTCATGGAAAACAGAGTCCAGGCAATCGAGCCCCATGGTTGCCACCTTTCCAGAACCCACAACTGCACCCAATGTGGAGGATGAGCAATGACTTGACACTCTGAAACAAGGAACTATACTTAATATTCTGTGATAAACCATAATGGAAAAGTGCACAAAAAAAAGAATGCATATATATGTATAACTGAACCACTATGCTGTCTAGCAGAAATCAACACAACATCGTAAATCAACTATACTTCAATAAAAAATAAATAAATAAATACTCTGAAACATCAGCATGGCTGCAGTGCTAGGATGAATCCTGGGAAAATTAGAGAAAATCTGAGCAAGGTTTTGCCTCATTATATTAGCAACAACCAACAACTGCATAGCTCTTATGATGTAGCAGGTGTTGCCTTAAGTTTCTAAGCACTCTACATGTAGTAATTCATTAATTCCCAATCAATCTGAACATAAAATGCTTATAACAAAGAAAACATTTCACTGCAAAGGGGAACGATGTGATTGAATCTTTCTCTTTTCCCATTAAGTGTATTCCATCCTGAGACTGCTGTTCTCATTGCTGGCTGCTCTTCATCATGGGGAGGGGGTGTTCTGCTTGGACCCCCTCCACTCATCCCGTGAATTCCCTCCTGTTCCATATCCGTGCTCTATAAACTTACCTCCGTCCACAGAGAGGAGCCCTGTGGTGAACTCTGGTGTGGTGCAGACCTCTTTACAGTAAGGTTAATCACTTCCTAAATTATGATGCTTTGAAGTTTTGGTATTGTGTATCAGATTTCTGTTCATAAGACAGAGGTGTTACCTGGGGGCTGAATTAAGATATACATGATGATTTAATTAAAGGATTTAACACGAATGGTAACAGGTAGAGAATATATTTATATGTGTGCAGGGGGGATATGAAGACTTTAAATAATAGAACTGTCCGTATACACTTGTTCATTTATAAATAGTTGAATGGATTATCAGCAAAATACAACTTTGGATCTTTTGCACGCTGATTATCATACTGTGAATACAAATAATCCTCTGGTCTCAAATTCTCTGTTAAGTAAGAAAATATCCATTCCCCTACCCCTCACCTTCTGTTGAATATTTCTTCCTTAAAAACTGACAAAATGTTATTTTACTATCCTTGCCACTTGCTGAATTTTGTTTTTAGTGTTATACAACCTGAATCCTTCCTTCTGTGATTTAAACATGTTTTTCTCTTTTTGTTATATTCAACAAATATATCCCCAAAGGGCAGCTGGCCTTTGGCTCTCTGAGATGAACTAAGACATTAATTAATGGCTCTGTTCTATGACTCTTTTAGTGAGAAATTCAAAAACATAAAGCTTTAGGATCAAATCGGACCCAGATGAATTCTAGAATTCCCATGCCACTCGCAAGGTACTCTTATGATTGTTGGTTTGACTTCCACCATTCTCCAGGCGACAAAAGGGAGGATCCGGAGAGGAAGAGGGAGGAAAAGGGAGCTTGGCTACAGACAGACCCTGGTCTGGCTGCGAATTCCCAGCAAACTGGTCTTATACCTCCTATCGCTAGGGCCTGAGCCGTTTACCTAGATCCTGCACCAAAATGGTTGACACTCTAGGATAGAAAAAAAAAAAGAGAGACAGAAAAATATAAGGTCCTGCGGGGAAATGACTGCGGGTCTGCACAACTGTTTTCCACTTACTGGTAAGACGGAAAGTGTCCCACACAACCCTCGGTGACCCAGTGTCAGCCGTGTCCAGATGTAGGGCCAGCACACGCTGCCTCCGGGCAGCCCATGAACCAAAGTCCTCAGTGCCTCTTGGGCCCCCGGGCATAAATCACCGATTTTCTCTGAATTAGAGATTACTGCTAAATCGTGTGCTTTCTATTAATAGATCTTCATAAATGCTGCAGGTGCGGCTGGAGCTCTTCTTTGAAGTACCACTTAATCGTCCACTTTCCAAATGCTCATAATCCAACCCTCATAAAAAACCCCGGGGATTATTGATTGAGAGGGCCTTGGGGATCCCTAAATGCGCTGCAGCTCAGATGCAGGCCTGCCCCCAAGGTGGCTGAAGCCCTGGGAATGAGTGCCAGGTGTGGGGATGCTGCGGGGCCAACCTGGGGGTCGGGCCACGCCTCCCAGGCAGCGACAGGGGCGGAGCCCCAGCGAGGAGAAAGCGGAGGGAGGGGGCATTGGTGCCCACAGGCCACCCGCTTCTGCCTCACCATCTTTAGCACGTGGATTTTTTCCCCCCTTATTAAATGTCTTATTTAATATTCTCTGGAGCTATAATTCGACATATTTTTTTTGCTCTAATTAATTTTACTCTAATTAGCTGATTAATGAAAATTAATGTGAATTAAGATAAGTTCATTTGTTTACATTTGTTAGTTTGCTTATATTATTTTAGTTACTTAAACTTTACTTAATTAATTGATTTCTTTACTGTAAATTACATATCTGTCCTGATCTGTGCGTCCCCTTCAGGCACTGTACTGCCTCTTAGGCCATGCAGGGTCACATTTAATAAGATTTTGACATGTATATGAAGTCCCTACACCTAGAATGTCTTTCCCTCTCCTATTTCATGAAATCCTGGCTCAAATGTCACCTTTCTTGTGAAGCTTTCCCGAATTTCTAGGTAGATTTAGTCACTTTCCACTCTCAGTTTCCATAAGACTTTGTTCATGCCTGTACTTTAGCACTATTTATATTTGAGTCTATTTTATTAGTATAGCTGTTATTTTTTCTGCACATCTCTTGTCTCCTGGGATCCAGGCACTGGGCTGAACGCTGAAGAAATAAAGTTGAATAAAACAGGTACCTGAAATCACGACATCCTAGGAGAAAGATAGGAAAATAACTAGGTGAGTAGAAGATGCTAAGTGTTATAATAAAACACACTCTGCTCTCTGAGGTCTTAGATAGAGAGTCACTAGTCCGCTCTGGGATGTGAAAAGTTAAGAACTGCCTTACTGGGAACACCCAGTAGGATGCCCAGCACTTACCCAGTGCTTTTGATAAACCTTAAAGGAATTATTGGTGCAGTTGAAAGACGCCTGAATCTGGACTCAAATTCCCCAGGTTGGGGTCCCATGTTGTGCCTTTCTCAAGCTGTGTAGCCTAAGGCAGATCACTTGAATATTCTCTCCCCCATTCTCATAAATGCAATGCATGTAATACCGACCTTCGTCTAGCACGGTTATTAGAAGCAAATGAGGAAATGTAAGTGAAAACAATTTGAACACTCTGAAGAGGTGAGTAAAGGCAATCCTCCATGGTGAATGCTGTTATCTTCACGTCACAGAGTCAAGATTCCTCCTGCTGGAAGCAACTCTGTGCATGAAACCCCATGGGCTCAACTACATGATTTGGAAAACTAAAACTATGACCCGTGTTAGAACAGTCAAGAACAGACAGGACATCCTGTTTTTTCACTTCTCCTGATCTTTGGTCTGTATGATGAACATGTTTGCATGGGAACCATTGGGTTCAGAGATTTGAGATAACTATGAAGTAACCTTTGAGGTGTCGTTGGTTAATTCTATTTTATGTAGAACAGAGTCAGTCCACAGGGATATCCACACCTCCCAGGAAGAATTTTCCCAGTAGCTTTCTGTGGTCTAATAGAAATAACTCCTACTGGACCCAGAATCAGCCAGACCTGTGCATTATTGGTGGCCTTGAGAATTGCTGTCGTGTTCAGATTTCTTCTCATTGCCTTGATAACTGTGGTCAGGAATGAACAATAGCCTGTCAGTGTGAGTTTGAGCGGGGGGTGGGGGGTAGACAAATCCATCACTAGTTTAAGCAGCTTTGTACAGCACCATAGTGCTAAAAATCACAAAATTCATCAGTTGATAGAAAGACAGCCTTGGAGGTGAATGGGTGGAAGAAGATGTGAATAGAAAGGAATGTATTTGGACAGGGATCTATTTATCATTGTGCCTCAAGTGCTTTGTGAGCTTATAAAAATATGGAAACGTGTGATAGAGTGGAATTTACAATGAAGGGAGGCAAGGACTTCCAAAGGAAGAGAGGATGCTTTGTTTCTGACAGTAATATCCATTCCAAGGAGAATGTATTTGGCAAAATTTTGGAGTACCCTTCCCACATGGAATGGTGTTTGTTTGATGAGGTAATATACAATGAGAAATAAATCCTGCAAAAAGAAAAAGAAATCTTTTGATGTATTCCTCAATGTATGATTGAGTCAGAAGCTGGGTTTAGTCTACATAATTCATTAGTTCCAAAACCGCTTGCCACTTCGGGCTGAACCCAAGAAGCCTGGCAGCCATAGCTGAGCAGCTTTGAGGTGTGGTGTCACGTGGAGCACACAGGCTGGC
>NW_006791315.1:509713-559053 GCF_000442215.2 Lipotes vexillifer | reverse complement strand
GCTCTTCCATACACACCCTTCTACCCAACAGGTCAGTGCAGTCCTCCCTATGGCTGTATGTCCTCTGGCTTTTGTTAAGGTGCTCTCTTACTGTAAAAACAAGAAAGAAGAAAATATATCCACAGCTCCCTTTGGTTCTGAATCTGAAAACTGAACTGACCCTGTCCTCGTGGCTGAGTGTGTTGGAAGAAACACTGTAAGCAGAGTGCCCTCTACCCTCTAAGCCCTCACTCCCCACACTGGCATTTCAGGGGCAGCCACACTGTTTCTGCTCCCTGAATAGTACCCACATTTCCTTCAAATTAATTTGCTGTGTTTCTCTTTCTGACTTAAATACCATATGCTAACACATATATACAGAATCTAAAAAAAGAAAAAGAAAAAATGGTTCTGAAGAACCTAGGGGCAGGACAGGAATAAAGACGCAGGCGTAGAGAATGGACTTGAGGACATGGGGAGCGGGAAGAGTAAGGTGGGACGAAGTGAGAGAGTAGCATTGACATATATAGACTACTAAACGTAAAATAGATAGCTAGTGGGAAGCAGGCATATAGCACAGGGAGCAGGACATGGGGAGCGGGAAGAGTAAGGTGGGACGAAGTGAGAGAGTAGCATTGACATATATAGACTACTAAACGTAAAATAGATAGCTAGTGGGAAGCAGGCATATAGCACAGGGAGCACAGCTCCGTGCTTTGTGACCACCTAGAGGGGTGGGATAGGGAGGGTGGGAGGGAGGGAGATGCAAAAGGGAGGAGATATGGGGATAAATGTATATGCTTAGCTGATTCACTTTGTTATAAAGCAGAAACTAACACACCCTTGTAAAGCAATTATATTCCAATAAAGATGTTAAAAATCTTAATTTGCTGGCCACAGAATTGTCAGTGGCTCTGATGTAGATACTTTTGTTATAAAGTTTGTAATACAGTTTGACTTTTAAAAGTTTGTAAATATAGTACATTGCTTAAAAGAAGCTAAAAAAAAAAAGTACCAAGTACCCATACCTATTGTTAATTGTTGTTATATATTTTATTCATAGCTCAATGTAAGATATCCAGCTATTGTTGAAAACATCGTGCTTAATCCTCTGTAGTTTAGAGGTTACTTTTGCTGGGAGGAAAGACTTTCTGGACCATCTGACCCTTGGTGGGTCCCCACTAAGGCTCTTACCAGAATGAATGGGATGACTGCCTCCCCTATCAATGAGATACTGATTAGGTGGTGTTAATGTCAAACTCAATGGGATATGCTAACTAAATGGAATATACTAGAATTTATAAGATGAATACTGCTGGAGGCCAAGCTATTGACCACCAAGGAGGGGACTCACACTGGTATTTACTAGTGTTCCCTGGAGGGCTCTCTGAGATCAGCTGATCCCTAGGGAATCTCCCAGCAACCCCAACTGTAAATCTTTTCTGTAAGGAAACATGCACGAAAGATTGAGCCACTTTTTCCCAGAAAGACAAATAAAAATTAAATGAAATATTTGATCTCTTCATGTAACACTGCGCTGTGATTCCCTGATGTGTAGGCATTTTCTTTGTGGTAAAGAAATAACCAAAAAGAAAAATCCAGTAAAACTTCATAATGCTCTTAGCAAACACTTGTAAGTTTTCTCCTTTGAGTTGCCATTAGGGATCCATTTCTTTTTCCCCAGTTTGCCTTGAAAGGTGAGCAGCTTAGAAGTACTCATTTAACCTCCCGATACCATCCGGGAGGGCTTACAGTCTTTCCGCTAACACTACTAATTAAGGACAGATCGGGGTCCTGGAGGGAGCTGTGCTATCCAGTACCACCCAGGAGGCAGGCGGGACTCTCATAAACTGTTTGCCGCAAGTCACCCAACAAAGGTGGCAAATTCCCGGGGAAAGTATCAAATGAATTTGTTAGTGAGCCAAACATTAGGAAAGAGGGTGAGGGAGGAGGGCTCTGTGCGGATCCAGAGACTGAGTGAGTAAGGAAGTAGAGGATTTATTTATCTGGTTCTTAAATGAGTGTTAATGTGAGGATCTCTCATCTTGGTTGAAAGCATTTTCAAGCCAAATCTTTCACGATGTTAAAGAATCTCAGATAAACCAAGGGCTTCAGAGTTTACATTCTGAATTAAGAAAAGGCAATTTGAACCTCACAAGGGTGAATATTTTTATATAAATTATTGCTATTATTTGTCTGCCTTGAGATTTTTGTCTCTTTAAGTAGAACTTGTCCTGAATCAGGCCCTGAGTTAACTGGAAAAAAACTTAGAGGTTAATTTGTTTAAACTCTTTATTTTATAAGGGAACTCAAGGGATGGGTCCAAATTCATATATCCAGATAAGGAATGACATGGGCTAAGCTCATTTCATTGTGCCACAGTGATGTGACTTCTACCATATTATTATGTATTTTCTATTTGTCTAGTTTGTTTTCTCTTCCTTCTTCCCTCTGCCATCCCCCTCATCTTGCTTATTTTGAATGTGCAGAAATATCATGAGCCTGCAAATGTATCACCTCTTCCTCACCAGTTCCATCCTTCACCCCCTCTACTATTTTGGAAACTACACTCTCTACCCATATTCTTTTAATGCTTACTCTAGAAACTTTAACATGCATATTTAACTTTAAAATTATAAGAGTAATATCTGTCCCCTCCTTTAATTATGAGAGTAATCAAATATTTTTTCCCTCCTTCTGAGGGACCTTAGAAAATGCTTAACTTCAATCACATTTATGTTCTACAATAGTCCAGTATTTTGGCTGTCTCTTGATTTTTAAAATTAAGGTAAAATGTACAGTGAAATACACAGATTTAAGTGGGCAATTCTATGTGTTTTCATCAACACAAAGACTCGATGTTTATATTGATGTAGCCTCAGTAAAAATATACACCATTTTCATCAAGTTCCTAATTTCCTCTTCTATTCAATCCTCACCCTGCATAGGCCGCAACTATTCTGATTTTTGTCACTATGAATTAGTTCTGCCTAGTGTAAAACTTCACATGAACGGAGTAACAGTCTGGAGTTTTTGTATCTGGTTTCTTTGACTCAGTATGTGTTTGAAACTCATCCATGTCATTTTGTGCATCAATAGTGATTCCCAAAATGGGTGACTGGGGGTCCCCAAGACCCTCTCAAAGGGGTCCATGAAGTCAAAAGTATTTTTATAATGATAAAAAGATGCCATTTACATTTTCACTCTTACTCTCTCCTGAGGGTATAGTATAATTCTCCCAAGGATAAATGAAGTATGATATTGAATCAGATTGATCAAAGAATTGATAAGCATCTGGCTGTCTTTCTTAAGCCAGACATTGAAGCGATTTCCAAAAAGTAAAACAATATCACTGTTCTCACCAAATGTTTTGTTTTGAAAAATATTGTTATTTTCGTAAAAAAAACACATTTCATTTATGTTGCTCTTCCATACACACCCTTCTACCCAACAGGTCAGTGCAGTCCTCCCTATGGCTGTATGTCCTCTGGCTTTTGTTAAGGTGCTCTCTTACTGTAAAAACAAGAAAGAAGAAAATATATCCACAGCTCCCTTTGGTTCTGAATCTGAAAACTGAACTGACCCTGTCCTCGTGGCTGAGTGTGTTGGAAGAAACACTGTAAGCAGAGTGCCCTCTACCCTCTAAGCCCTCACTCCCCACACTGGCATTTCAGGGGCAGCCACACTGTTTCTGCTCCCTGAATAGTACCCACATTTCCTTCAAATTAATTTGCTGTGTTTCTCTTTCTGACTTAAATACCATATGCTAACACATATATACAGAATCTAAAAAAAGAAAAAGAAAAAATGGTTCTGAAGAACCTAGGGGCAGGACAGGAATAAAGACGCAGGCGTAGAGAATGGACTTGAGGACATGGGGAGCGGGAAGAGTAAGGTGGGACGAAGTGAGAGAGTAGCATTGACATATATAGACTACTAAACGTAAAATAGATAGCTAGTGGGAAGCAGGCATATAGCACAGGGAGCACAGCTCCGTGCTTTGTGACCACCTAGAGGGGTGGGATAGGGAGGGTGGGAGGGAGGGAGATGCAAAAGGGAGGAGATATGGGGATAAATGTATATGCTTAGCTGATTCACTTTGTTATAAAGCAGAAACTAACACACCCTTGTAAAGCAATTATATTCCAATAAAGATGTTAAAAATCTTAATTTGCTGGCCACAGAATTGTCAGTGGCTCTGATGTAGATACTTTTGTTATAAAGTTTGTAATACAGTTTGACTTTTAAAAGTTTGTAAATATAGTACATTGCTTAAAAGAAGCTAAAAAAAAAAAGTACCAAGTACCCATACCTATTGTTAATTGTTGTTATATATTTTATTCATAGCTCAATGTAAGATATCCAGCTATTGTTGAAAACATCGTGCTTAATCCTCTGTAGTTTAGAGGTTACTTTTGCTGGGAGGAAAGACTTTCTGGACCATCTGACCCTTGGTGGGTCCCCACTAAGGCTCTTACCAGAATGAATGGGATGACTGCCTCCCCTATCAATGAGATACTGATTAGGTGGTGTTAATGTCAAACTCAATGGGATATGCTAACTAAATGGAATATACTAGAATTTATAAGATGAATACTGCTGGAGGCCAAGCTATTGACCACCAAGGAGGGGACTCACACTGGTATTTACTAGTGTTCCCTGGAGGGCTCTCTGAGATCAGCTGATCCCTAGGGAATCTCCCAGCAACCCCAACTGTAAATCTTTTCTGTAAGGAAACATGCACGAAAGATTGAGCCACTTTTTCCCAGAAAGACAAATAAAAATTAAATGAAATATTTGATCTCTTCATGTAACACTGCGCTGTGATTCCCTGATGTGTAGGCATTTTCTTTGTGGTAAAGAAATAACCAAAAAGAAAAATCCAGTAAAACTTCATAATGCTCTTAGCAAACACTTGTAAGTTTTCTCCTTTGAGTTGCCATTAGGGATCCATTTCTTTTTCCCCAGTTTGCCTTGAAAGGTGAGCAGCTTAGAAGTACTCATTTAACCTCCCGATACCATCCGGGAGGGCTTACAGTCTTTCCGCTAACACTACTAATTAAGGACAGATCGGGGTCCTGGAGGGAGCTGTGCTATCCAGTACCACCCAGGAGGCAGGCGGGACTCTCATAAACTGTTTGCCGCAAGTCACCCAACAAAGGTGGCAAATTCCCGGGGAAAGTATCAAATGAATTTGTTAGTGAGCCAAACATTAGGAAAGAGGGTGAGGGAGGAGGGCTCTGTGCGGATCCAGAGACTGAGTGAGTAAGGAAGTAGAGGATTTATTTATCTGGTTCTTAAATGAGTGTTAATGTGAGGATCTCTCATCTTGGTTGAAAGCATTTTCAAGCCAAATCTTTCACGATGTTAAAGAATCTCAGATAAACCAAGGGCTTCAGAGTTTACATTCTGAATTAAGAAAAGGCAATTTGAACCTCACAAGGGTGAATATTTTTATATAAATTATTGCTATTATTTGTCTGCCTTGAGATTTTTGTCTCTTTAAGTAGAACTTGTCCTGAATCAGGCCCTGAGTTAACTGGAAAAAAACTTAGAGGTTAATTTGTTTAAACTCTTTATTTTATAAGGGAACTCAAGGGATGGGTCCAAATTCATATATCCAGATAAGGAATGACATGGGCTAAGCTCATTTCATTGTGCCACAGTGATGTGACTTCTACCATATTATTATGTATTTTCTATTTGTCTAGTTTGTTTTCTCTTCCTTCTTCCCTCTGCCATCCCCCTCATCTTGCTTATTTTGAATGTGCAGAAATATCATGAGCCTGCAAATGTATCACCTCTTCCTCACCAGTTCCATCCTTCACCCCCTCTACTATTTTGGAAACTACACTCTCTACCCATATTCTTTTAATGCTTACTCTAGAAACTTTAACATGCATATTTAACTTTAAAATTATAAGAGTAATATCTGTCCCCTCCTTTAATTATGAGAGTAATCAAATATTTTTTCCCTCCTTCTGAGGGACCTTAGAAAATGCTTAACTTCAATCACATTTATGTTCTACAATAGTCCAGTATTTTGGCTGTCTCTTGATTTTTAAAATTAAGGTAAAATGTACAGTGAAATACACAGATTTAAGTGGGCAATTCTATGTGTTTTCATCAACACAAAGACTCGATGTTTATATTGATGTAGCCTCAGTAAAAATATACACCATTTTCATCAAGTTCCTAATTTCCTCTTCTATTCAATCCTCACCCTGCATAGGCCGCAACTATTCTGATTTTTGTCACTATGAATTAGTTCTGCCTAGTGTAAAACTTCACATGAACGGAGTAACAGTCTGGAGTTTTTGTATCTGGTTTCTTTGACTCAGTATGTGTTTGAAACTCATCCATGTCATTTTGTGCATCAATAGTGATTCCCAAAATGGGTGACTGGGGGTCCCCAAGACCCTCTCAAAGGGGTCCATGAAGTCAAAAGTATTTTTATAATGATAAAAAGATGCCATTTACATTTTCACTCTTACTCTCTCCTGAGGGTATAGTATAATTCTCCCAAGGATAAATGAAGTATGATATTGAATCAGATTGATCAAAGAATTGATAAGCATCTGGCTGTCTTTCTTAAGCCAGACATTGAAGCGATTTCCAAAAAGTAAAACAATATCACTGTTCTCACCAAATGTTTTGTTTTGAAAAATATTGTTATTTTCGTAAAAAAAACACATTTCATTTATGTTAACATGTAATAGGATTAGTATTATTATTTTAAAGTGAATCATAAATACATATTTTAAAATTACTCAGTTGGTAATATGGTAAATATTGAGAGCTATAAGCCGTGTTAAAAAAAAAAAAACTCTTTTAGAGTCTGCAGTAACTTTTGAATGGAAAGTAATCTTGAGATCAGAAAGTTTGATAACCACTATGGTAGTTGACTCCTTTTTATGCTCAGTAGACATTCACTGTATATACCACAATTTTTTTTATACTTTCTCTTGTTGGGTTATTTCCAGTTTGGGGCTGTTATGAATAAAGATGCTAGAAACATTTTTAGATATATCTTTTTATGAACCTATATTTTGATTTGTCATGAATAAATATTTAGGAGTGTGATTGCTGAGTCACAGAGTATGTTTTTTTTTTTTTTTTTGCGGTATGCGGGCCTCTCACTGCCGTGGCCTCTCCCATTGCGGAGCACAGGCTCCGGACGCGCAGGCCCAGCGGCCATGGCTCACGGGCCCAGCCGCTCCGCGGCATGTGGGATCCTCCCAGACCGGGGCACGAACCCGCGTCCCCTGCATCGGCAGGCGGACTCCCAACCACTGCGCCACCAGGGAAGCCCCCAGAGTATGTTTTTAACTCTATAGAAGGCTCTCATGTTGTTTTCTTTTTCTTTCATGAAGCCAATACTGTTTTATCTCATTTTCTTACATCCTTGACTTTTCATATGCATCTTGCAAGTTATTTAAAGTAGGGTTTTGTCTTATTCACTTTAAAACCACCCAAAGAAACTACTATAGTAAGTCATACACAAGTCTAGTTCTCAATAAGGATTACTAAATTGAATTTTGTTGCAGGTTAAGGGTTTAGAAAGATATTTTGTTGTTGGAACCTTCCCTTTATATCCTGCCTTATCTCAGATAATGTGTTTCTTGATATTAAATAATCCATCATGGGATACAAGCATATACCTAAGCAAAGGACATTCTGGAAAAAGCCCATTTCTAATAGGTAAACCCAGACTCTTCAGAATTCCATCCAGTCTATATCTAGACCAGTTTAGATATAACTGAAGTTTCATGCACTAAATGTTGCACTGTTGATGGACACTGTTGGCATTTTTAATGGAATGTCAGTTAATCTATAGATTTTTGTGTATATGGGGAAGAAAAAAATTCTGAGTTGTTTAAGTAAAATATGTGCATAGTTAAATTTTATCTTCATTCAAGGGTTTTGTGGAGGTGTCCTGTATTCTTAGGCTCTCACCTCAGCTTACTTATCAAATCTTCCAGATGAAGAAGCCAAACATAAGCTAAAGTTTTATGGTTCCTTACTTTATTGAAAATAAGTATATTTTCCAGGGGAAAGAACATTAGGGAGGAACTTGATTGGTTAAAGAAATCTAGTTCTTTCATCCCACAGTCTTGGGTGCATGCAATACAAATTAACCTTGGTTAACTTAAGAAAGAAAGGGGAATTCTTTGGAAGGGTACAAAGACTCTCACAAAATCAGTGAGGATGTTAGACAACCAGGTTTCAGAAGTGTTGGGAACAAGGGATTTAGGGAACAAGAACTAATGGAATGTTTATTTGGGCAACCACCAATAAGATGAATCAGCTCCAACCCTTTACTGGCTTTGTCTCACTCATCTGTAGATTAAAATCCCTGGAGAAGAGAGATGGGTTAGCCTGGCTTGGAGCTCCTGCCTCAGCCTCACTGGGGGAAAGAAAAGTCTCTGCGATGGACTGTACTGGTGAGAGGAATGGTGAGAGGATTTGTTCCGGAGGAAAGTCTGGGTACCGGTACCAGAAGAACGGGGAGTGGATGGTGGATGGGCAAAAACAACAGATGTACAGTATGGGCTTTTAAGCCCCAGTGCATGGCCCCGCACCTCCCGCCCCCCACCCCCCCAACCCCCATGCTAAGCGTTTGCTCACACTTGGTCAGAAACAAATGCTTTCCCATTAATAAAGGGGACTTTGGAACTTGTAGTAAATAGTGGTACATGTGTTTTTCCTGACATATATTTGACTGTAGCTTCATAGAATGAATTTATTTATCTCTACTAATCCATTTCCCATAAAATAAAAATGCTGCTAAACACAAGCAACAAACTGTACCTCCTCCATTCAATGGAAATATAAACTCAAGGTCACGTAGACAGCTGTCACAATAGCTTATTGTCATATACTTGTGTGTTCTCTCACTCACAGGCACATGGGGCCTATGATTAAGAGAACAGGACCACCAGTGAGTCCATGTGCCTCCTTTGACTCAACTTGCAGTTCTGAAAAGACATTTATTGATAATGAAAATAACAGTAATAATAACCATATATTTAACGAGTGTTTACAATGTGCGAGAAATATGTCTAGGTACTTAATATGTATCATGTCATGTAATCAGCAAAGAAAATATTTAAGCCTTTCTCAGCACCTAAAGCCAAGCTTTAGATAATACGAGGACAGGGCAGTGGATTGTGCTCAGAGTTTTTCGTTCATCTCGTGTGGTGCACACTGAGATGCATCACTTAGCATCCCCTTCAGGACTGGTAGGCTCATTCCTAGGCTGCTGGGAGTCCTGTGGGCGGACGGCCCTCAGCCCTCAGCCTTCTCTGGGAATGGACGACAGCTAAAGAGATCTGCTGTGCTCACTGGCAGTTTACGTCCATTGATTAGACAGACATTGTCAGGGTACAAAAGCCTTCATCTCTTGACCCCAACCTGGGGCCACCGCAGCTTCAGCAGAGTTCCCTGTGGGATAGGCTGTGGCCTTTTCTGTGTTACAACCTAATTTCTCCTTTTTTCCAGTCCTGTTGCCTTCCCTTCTTTCACAACCATAAAGGCAGAACTCTAGCTAGTATCGTTTTTGTGTCCGTACGATAGAGCTATTTCTGAGTGGGTAGCAAATATGGCACTTGGAATGGTCCCCTGACCACCACCATCTCCTCTAGTATCTCCTGGTCAAGCCCATGCCATTTCTCAGCCCAGGATAAAGGGGGTATACACACAGCCAGCCCTTATACATCACCTCGTCTAAGGCCTCAGGAAAGATCCCTTGACAGGGTGTGTGAATATCTGGATTGCATTTTGGATCAGTCACTATGTCACTGTGAGACTACAGACCCTCTAACTATAAATCCTTAAACTCTCAGGTGAGGGATGAGGAGAGGCTCAGATTTTCTACTTGTAACTTGAGGATGTTGAAGTAATCCCTAAATTTTCTTAACTTAAAAATTCTCTGATTTTAAAGAAATAATAATGCTTGTACATATGCAACTTACCTGAATCTCACTTTCAAACTGAAAATGGGACAATATTCAGCTTTAAGGGCTGATGCAAATGTTTAATAATAGAGGTAAATGTGCTTTAAAATCCGTGATGGTTACTTTTATGTCAACTTGACTGGGGCTCAGCATGTCTACGTTAAAAATAATTTCTGGATGTATTTTGAGGCTGTTTCTGGATGAGATTACTACTTGAATCTGTGGACTCAATAAAGTAGATTCATTCTCCTATGTGAATGGGCATCATCCATTACACTGAAGGCCTGAATAGAGAAAAAAGGCAGAGGAAGGAGGAATTCATCCTTTTTTCTGCCTTCCTGCCTGTTTGAGCTGGGACCTTAGTTTCCTTCTACCTTGTACTGAGATTTATGCTATCAGCACCCCTGGTCCTCAGGCCTATGGACTCAAAATGAATAATACCACTGACTTTCCTGGTTATTTAGCTTGCAAATGGCAGATCATGGGACTTCTTAACCTCCATAATTGTGTGAGCCAATTCCTTAAAAGAAATCTCTCTCTCGCTCTCTCTGTAGACACTTCCTGCCTTCTCATCTACATAAAGAAAAAATCCCCAGGTCTGCTGCAGAGGGTCTTTGAGCTAACCAGCTTCTTTGCACTTGTCCTTGAAAGCTAGACCCACATTTCATAGCCATGTATTTACATGCACCGTCTTATTTTGGTGACTTTCCCACTAGACCTCATTCTCCCTTGTTTTCACTCCTTAATGTGCATCAGGAACACTGGCAGAAAGAACAGGTGTGGAGACACTGGGACCTGTTGGACCAAGTGCCAGCATGCAATATTCATGTCTTGGGCTCAGCCATTGCTTTGCATAAACCACATCTCTCTTCCTAGTCCCAGTGGAACAGTTGAAGAACTTGTTCCTGCTGCAGAGGGCAGATCCCTACCCAAGGGATAGATTTCTCCTAAAGCCAATGTTCTCAAAGGATCATGGCTCCCCTTGGCTTCTCAGCTTTCTTTTTTATATTGTAAATGAATAACTGTTCATTTTTTCAAAGCGTTCTTCCCATCTGCTCTTAGACAAGGTGTCTAACTAAATTACATTCTGCAACGCATGCTGACTGCAAGCTAATAAAAGAATAACCAGATACGTAGTAAGTAGGTTCTTAATCAGAAGACTATATTGAACTGGAGATAGTAAAAGCCCACATAACTACCTACATATGCTAAAAATCTATAAAGGTGTAGTCTGGGGCAGCATGCTTTACCCCTCTAATACGTCAGCCTTTGTTTTGCACATAGCTTGATTATTGAACTTAATAAACTATCAGTTTTATTATGTACAGTACATAACTCCTGGAGTTTTATTATAGTAACTATAATCCCAGCAGAGTTGAGAGAGACAAAAGAGATCATTTCATGGGTGAATACTCTGAAATACAAAACTGAAGACAAGTTTATTGAAAACATTTATTTTCACTAAGCAATCTGACTTTTGAAAAAAGTTGAATACATCATCATTGAAAATAACATTTTACCTCCCAATTCCTTAAGGTGGTATCTCCTAGGATATAGACCCAAATGGATCCTTGAAACATTGAAGCATTTTACCAGTAAAATTATTATGACTTCACCAGAATCAGTGTGGAATGAAACCAAAGGAAAAAGATGGGCTGTAAGGAAAAGTGACACCCTTTACACTCCCTCAAACTTCTTGTAGAAACCCTGGCTTAAAATATCAGGAAGGAGAGAAAATATTTTGGAATACCTGTGGGATATTGATGAATTTTGCAGACTTTCCTATACTCAGTGGTATATTTAAGCTTGTGATTTTGGCATTTGAGTGTCTGATGTGGTTCAGAAAAAAGACGTTTTGCTGTCATTTTGCTTGGTGTTTCTCTTGAGAATGCTCAGTTAAAACTAGGTTAACTTGACTTGAAATCTAACTTGACTAGACAATAGCCAGAGAAATGATCAATTTATCACTAGTATGCTTCAAGGGGAGGTTTGTGTTTGGTTTAACTTGAGACTTGAGTTCCCCAGAGGGAAATAATACACTTGAAACTGAGTCCATTTCCTGAAAGACACAAAAAGTGATCAACATTACCCATATTAACCCAAGGAGCAGGGCCTTTAGATTAAAGTAGATATCACATTCGCTTTTCCTATCTGCATTTTGGAACCATTAAGCTGATGGTCCAAATTTTGAAAAGATTTTTTTTTCAGACCAATGTGCCAGTTGAAATTTTGGGGATCTCTGTCGTAGACCTATCCTTGCCATCCAAGCACAAACTTTTAGACAACTCCTGTTTTCCATTTATCTTGCCCCCTTCTCCCATCTCTTAGCAACCACCTATATAGGAGACAGCTCTATGGCACTATCACAACTCATTTGGTTTGCCTGCAACATGACAGGATACAGCAAGAGAATGGCAGGGATGAGCCCAGAGAAGAAGGTGTAGATTCAGTATCGCTGGACCTTGTATACCATCCTGGTATTTTGGATTCCTTGGAATTTCAGTAGCATATATACTGGTCTTGCCAATTTCACATCACTGTTGTTGCCTTGTTTTAGTACTCTTAATAGGTGCTTATTTTCAATGAGAATATGAATGTGAATGTCTTAAGGGCTGAGCCTGTAATGCCTTATCTGGATTCCTCTGAGAGGTTGGTTTCTTTAGGAGAGGGTGACAAGGATGTGATGACCGAGCATTACTGAGCTTTCACCTCAACCATTGGGTAACCTTTGCTTTGTGTTTCTCTTTCCTGGAGACAGGTTGAAACAGGTTAGAGGTTACCTTAGGAAACTGACTTCATATTTGGTGGAAAAATTCTGCCTTATCCTCATGATTCCATCTCTGAGTTTTATTTTTAAGGAATTCTGACATTTTGCACAATGCTGCAAATGACCCAGCAGTTCATGATCTTTTGATCTAGGAGAAAGAGAAAGAGTCACATTTATACATCCATAAGCCTGGAACAAGATAATTTTCATGTTTGTTCCCATGAGAAGTTGTTATTCTCTATGATTTGGAGGGCTTGATGGATAGGAGGGTGGAGGGTGAAGTTTGTTCATAGTAGAAACCAGAAGAATAAGTGAGCTCACTCACACTTGAAACATGGATTTATTTTCTTCTAAAATAATTGCTTCTTCTAAGCAATTCAAGGATCATTAGTAGTAGGTGGAATGCATATCAGAGAAAGGGAGGGGAAGGGAAATTTCAGACAAATAATTCAATTTGCTACTGTGATATAATTGATCCCATGTTGTGCACACACCCCAGGTTATATAAATGCTTTGTCTAGCAGCATACCCAGCACTTAGACTCACCAAAGTACTTGTGAATGAATAATGTTGTAAAGCTAGATGAGCAGCAGATAACATAGATATATTCTGATATAGAAAGATGAAGTTTCAAATGTCAAACTGCACTACTTTTTCTGTGGAGTGGCAATGAATGACACATCATTAACCTACTATACATTTTGAATCATTTCTTCTTCACTGTTAAAATATCATTCACACATTTTACAACCTATTTTTATTGTCTTTTTGGCTTGTGCCAAGTAGCACAGCATGGTGATTCCGCTAACTAAGATCAAGATTGAGGCAGCCATAAACTTGTTTCTTTCATTGAAATGCCACATCATTGTCAACTATAGGAGTCAGCAGAAATATGGCAACCTGGCCACATGCATCTGGGAAAACTAAGTAGAACTGTGAGTTCTCAGCTGCAACTCAGGAGAATGATGTTGGGCATCTTTCTAAGACTGTCCTTGAAGAAATCAGTTCACTGTGGGACTTCAGTCAAAAGTGTCACAAAATATCTTCTCAAGAAGGGTACAAAAAGCTGAACTGAGCTGATATCACTACTGATCAAAACCATGGTGACTCTGGACCTGGCATACCTAAAGGGCACTGTATAACTAAAGGACACTGTGATCACCATCACTTTAGCACAGAGATAAGGAACCTGGAGAAAGTCTCAAGCACAGCAACCATCATTTGCACAATGATGGGAAGCATTTAGCAAAAGACGTTATATCCCAGTCACAGAATCAAAAGACTGCTCCCTCTGTCAGACCACTCTTGCTTTATATACTCATATTGCTCTCTCTCTCTCCTTAGGTTGGGTCTCTGCTCAAATATTACCTCTGGGAGATGTCTTTCTTAGCCATGTCTAAAATAACAGCCCCCTTCTCTTTCTGTACTTTCCCCTTAGTCTCCTTTATTTTTTCACATCACTAATTATAACACTACAATGCTTGACATCATATCATGTATGTTTATTTATTGTCTATTATGAGATCATATGCTCCATAAGGGACAGGGACTCTGTTTTGTAGTCTGGGTATTGAGATCATTCTCTGACACATAATGGGTTTCACAATAAATGTTTGTTGCAGCTACTCACTAAATCCCTTATCTAACAGAAGTACAGATCTGGAAGTAGATGAGCTTCTGAGTTCCATGATTTTGTGGTTCATTCAGGTTTTGTAGGGCTGGTGAGTGGTTGAAAAAGGGGTTCTGACTCCCTGTCACGTGCTCCTTCTATTCCCTCACCCCACCTCCTCGATACCATGGCTCCTTGATAGATTTTTGTCAGGAAAACAGCTATTTGAGGGATGGAAGCCTATGAGATTTTCACCAGGAAATGATCTGGAGTCCAAAGTCAAGCTGGTCAAATACACTGCACTACTAGGAATCCCACTCCACCAACCTCTGACTCCTTCTTCTGAAATATGGCCATAAAATAATGGATCTGTAAACTGCTCTGGGCAATTATGGCACTCCTGGAGTGAAAGTGGGCTGTCGTTAGCCACACTTATGGATACCAGCTTGCCGCTGTTGGCTCTCAGCCAGGTTGGGAAACTGCCTTCCACTGAGAGGACACAGGTTCAAGGGGATAATTAGGCAGAGTTTTGTGCAAGTTTGTTGACATAAATGTGCTACAGATTAGCCTTTTCCCCTCTCCTTGCTGAGTAAAGATCAGAAAGAACAGGTGGTAAGCTAATGGGGGAACATGAAATTTATACTTTGTTTCCTGGTCCCACCTTTGTTGTTTTTGTACAGAGGATTTCGTCAGAATCTTCAAACACATTGCAAGCACCTTTTTCCTCCCAGTTTTATTTAGTTTAGTCTAAAACGTCTGGCCCAAAGGGATCTGAGCCATCCAGGTTTTCAAAAGGAGTTCCCCTATTTTTGTGGGAAATGATCTAGGAATAAACATCTGGAAAATGGAACAATTAAAAACAATATGAAGTAAAACACAAACCTTTCAAATTAGCTTTTAAACCCCAACCACAGTACCATCTCAGACTCAAAATATCAGCTCAACCTTAGTCCAAGCAGTTTGTTCATGCTTTAAAATATTCCAGGCAGTAATACTGCAGCCACTCACGCCTCTCAAATGACAGTTTCTTGCATGGTGAATGATGGGGTTTTCATAATGTTTATGTCCCCACACATACTGAAGACCCTAGAGCTTACTTCTAGATGTCAATTGTCAGTCCACAGAAATGAAATGAAACAAACATATTGGTCCCACCCTTTATTTAGATGAAACCAATTTCCTTTCCTCATCTTTGGACCCAATAAAAAATATTTCAGAATTATTTTAGAAGGATCTGGAGACTCAGAGTTTCTTCCTTTATGGAAGATCCTCAACAATGGAAACTTGTCCTGTGATGTGGATTTGAATGTGTGTGTATGTGTGTGTGTGTCTGTAAGTCTCAGTCCAGTTACCCTTTCTTCCATGAAATTTATTCTTTTTATTCTAGATTTAATCATTTCCCTCTATCCTCAACATGTACTGCCTCATGATTTTCTACTTAATTACAAAATGGCTTAAGTGGCTCTGTTATATGTTGGTTTAACTTCAGGTGGGAAGCAACATGGTATAGTCAAAAACTATGGGCTTTTGAGTGATGCTAGCAAGATGGCAAACTAGGAAGCTCTGGGCCCTTGCTCCTCAATGGAAACGGTAAATAAACAAAAACATACAGACCAAAGTTGCTTTGTGAGAATGCTAGAAATCAGTTAAGAATCTTCAGCAGCCAAGCAAATGCCTAACCAAGAAAAAAAAAAATTCAAAAAAAAAAAATTTGTTGCATTGTTGCTCACCCTTGCCCCACTCCTTCCCAAGCACAGCTCTCACAATCAGGAGAAAGTCACTAAATTCCTGGTTCCTCCCTAAGGATGAAAGAAAAGAATGAAACTTTTAAACAATGTTCCTCCTGTCTAGAAGCTACACAAGAGAGCAGTATCTTTTTTGCCTGAGTCAGAGTGCTGATGGGAACAGTGGCATAATTTAGATACTATATTAAAGGACACTGAAGGCAGTGGTGGCTGCTGTGGCACATGAGATCTGCAGGGGGACTGCAGATCTGTGGGTTCCTGGGGGCAAGAGATTACGGGGTGGAAGAATATGGTAGAACATTCAAAGCCCTGAGAAGAGGCAAGGGTGAGACTTGCAGGGAAATTAAGATATTTAAAAGCAATCATGTATGCAGGGGAATTGGGGTTAAAATACACATGCATATGCCCAGGGAAGACGTATGCCCAAAAAGGTCTGTGAGGACCTTCAGCCTTCATGCCAGGCTAATTAATGAAGGTATTCTCCTTCACAGAAATAGTTCACAAAGACTGGGGGCAGTGACTGGTTTTTCAAATGCCTGAGTTTCAACAACATATCACAAAGCATACACAGAAACAGGGAAACATGACTCATTCAAAGCAATAAAATACATATCCAAAATGAATGTAAGTAAATACAAGCCTCAGGCTTACTTGACAAAGACTTTAAAAAAAATGTCTTAAGTATGCTCAATGTGCTAAAGGAGAACATGGACAGACAACTAAAGGAAATCACAAAAACAGCATATTAGCAAGATGAGATTGTTAGCAAAGAGATAAACATTATTAAAAAATAACCAAATAGAAATTCTGGAGCTGAAAAGTGTGATAACTGAATTGAAAAGATTCATTAGAGCTGTTCACCAGAAGACTTTAACAGGTAGAAGAAAGAATAAATGAACTTGGACACAGGTAATTTGAAATTATAGAGTCTGAGGAACAAAAAGAAAAAAAGAATGAAAAAAAGTGAAGAGAGCCTGAGACTTAAGAGACACCAACAAGCAGACCAATATACACATTATGGGAGTCCCAGAATGAAGACAGAGAGAGTGTGGGGGGGCACTTATTTGAAGAAATAATGACTAACCCCACCCCCCAACTTGAGGAAAGATATGAGTTATGACACAAAAATTTCAACAAATTACAAGTAAGCTGAGTCCAAAGATATCCACACAGACACATTATAGTCAAACGGTTGAAAGACAAAGACAAAAAGAGAATCTTGAAAGCAGTAAGAGAAAAGTGACTGTGATGTTCCAGGGGTCCTCAGTAAGATTTTCAGCAGATTTCTCAGCAGCAGCTCTGTAGGCTACAAGGCAATGGGGTGATATATTTAAGGTGCTGAAAGAAAACAAAAAACAAAGAAACACCAAGAATTCCATATCTGACAAAGCTGTCCTTCAAAAATGAAGGAGAGGATTTCCCTGGTGGTGCAGTGGTTAAGAATCTGCCTGCCAATGCAGGGGACACAGGTTCGAGCCCTGGTCTGGGAAGATCCCACATGCTGAGGAGCAACTAAGCCCATGTACCACAACTACTGAGTCTGCGTGCCACAACTACTGAAGCCCATGTGCCTAGAGCCCATGCTCCACAAAAACAGAAGCCACTGCAATGTGGAGTCTGTGCACTGCAATGAAGAGTATCTCCCGCTCACCACAACTAGAGAAAGCCCATGTGCAGCAATGAAGACCCAATGCAGACAAAAAATAATTATACATATTTTTTTAAATGAAGAAGAAAGTAAGACATTCCCACCAAAAAAAAAAAAAAGAAAAAAAAGAAAAGAAAAAGAAAACCTGAAGGAGTTCATTCCACTAGACCCACCCAACAAGAAATGTTAAAGGGATCCTTTAAGTTGAAACAAAAGGACAATAGACAGTAACTCAAGAATCACACAAAATATAAAGTTTTCTGGCAAAGTTGAATATACTGACAAATACCAAATCTCATACCATTGTAATTTTGTTTGTAACTCAGCTTTTTATTCTTTTATAGGATCTAGAAGACAAAAGTATAAACATAATTATAAATCTATGTTAATAGGTACACAATTTATAAAAATGAAATCTGTGACATTACAAATAAAGTTTATGATACATGCTACAACATATATAAATCTTGAAGACATTATGCTAAGTGAAGTAAGCCAGTCACAAAAAGATTAACACTGTATGATTCCACTTATATGAGGTACCTAGAGTAGTCAAATTCATAGAAACAAAAAGTAGAATGGGGGTTGCCAGGGGCTTGGCACAGGGAAGAATGGGAGCTGTTCTTCATCAGTACAGAGTTTCAGTCTGGGAAGATGAAAAATTTCCAGAGGTTAGTTGTACAACAGTGTGAATGTACTTAGGCCTATTGAACTGTATGTTTAATAATGGTTGAAATGGTAAATTTTATGTCATGTTTATTTTATCACAACTAAAACTTTTAAAATATGGGCTTTGGAGCTAGACAACCATGAGTCCGAGTTTCAAGCTCCTTTAAGTGTTATCTGAGTAACCTTAGGCAAGTAACCTATACACCTTGAGTTTTAGTTTCCTCTGGGATAATGTGGAAATAAAGCCTTGTGAGTTGCGGTGACGATAAAATGAGCAAATGCACGTCAAGCAATTGGGACATAGTAAAGAGAGTAACCATTCTAGACAGCAACCTCCTTGATGGCAGGCCTCAAGTCTTATATTACTTCAAAATGCACAGATAATTGTAATTTTACTTTAGGAGTTTACTTTGCAAATGTTCACTAAAAGATTTTGGAACAAAAAGAAGCTACAGTGAAGTCATCACTCAGGTGGGTGGGTGAAGAGGAGAATGGCTTTCTCACTTTTCTGTGTACACACTTTACAGTAAAACAAAGTCAGTCTCCCCAAACCAATTTTTAAAAATCTTTACTGGAAAGAGAAGGAGGGTGGAGATAGGAACACAGAACTAAAGAGATATATGAGCATGGACATTTTTCCATTCTATAAACAATATTTTTATAGGATTCCCCACTGATGGCTTTGTGAAAACCCACATTGTGTCCTTTCTCATCACCCCTTTGTCCCAAGGGACAGCACCCCCCCACATGCACATGGTTTCCTGCACAACCAGCATCCGTAAAGAAAAGACCTGGGGCACCCTCTGTTCTTTTGCTCATCCAGCCTCCTCTGCCAGCTAACGGGGAAGACTCCAGAATGAGGATACTGGGAGAGAGTGTTCTGTGTTTTTTTTGTTTTTTGTTTTTGTTTTTACTGCAGCTTAAAGCCTGTCCTACCAGAATCCTGCCCAGCAAACCCCAGTCTTGGCTTCAGCCACTGTGTGAAGCGTAGCTTTTTGATGACTAGTTTAGGTCCCCAAACCCTTGTTTATACAGATTTATTTGGAAAAATAAAACCTTAAAATAGAAGTCTGGGCTTATCATGTGAAGGCCTTTTCCTACCAACCTATAAGCAACGAATGTTTGGTTTATTTTTTCCTTCAGATAGAGTACATTCCAAGAGGAAGTTGATGTCAAGTATTTGGACAGTTAAGATCTGAGCACCAGCTTTCCTGGGATGGGGGAGGCTTTTTTAAAATACTTCATCAGACTTGTGAGTTACAGGTTTGTAGCGATTCTTAAAAAAAGAAAAAAGAAAAAAAGAGGCATTCTTATACCATCAAGGAAAAGATCTCTTTAATAGACTACAGGGGCACATGGACCCTGGCCTCTGTAACTGAGATTTCTAGGGCACCCTTTTGCCCTAGGAAACTACTCAGGATGCCTGTTGGGCAATCTTCCCAGGGGAAACTGAACTAGCATGGTGACAAAAGGGAGCCAAGCCAGCTCCTGAGCCCAAGTAGGGAAGGAAGCAGGTGACTGAATGGGGAACAGTTACTGAATACAAATGCTTCTCTTTTTCTTTTCTTCCTGGGAGCAGTTCATACTGCTGTCCAGGGTGAAATGCTTCCCCATGCATTCCATGGGGAAATGAGGATGTCTTACAATTGCCCCTATCTAATGATGCAGAAACTATCAGTGATGGTCCACTGACTTACCCAACAGAGAGAACTTTGGTGAAAAATGTGTGAGGGGTGTGTGTGTGTGTGTGTGTTCGGGATCTACACGAGGGCTCTGCAGATTCTTACTCAAGTGGCCATTACCAAATAAGCAGTGATGATTGAGTGGAGAAAGCTCTTGAACCAGAGCTCAGATACTTGTGTGGAGCAGAGGGAAAGGGACTGAAAAATCTATTCTGGTGATGAGCCAGTTTGTACAGCAGTGAAAGCTGGAGAACTAAAGGCTTCTTCCTGAGAGTGTGAGAGATGGAGAAAGATAACATCAGAGCATCAAAGCTGCCACATTTTTGTGGTTAGATGGAGATTACAGTAGAGAGTGATGAGATAGAATGTTACACATATGCAACATTCCAGTTTGACGCAGCAGCTCCTCCCCTTTCTGGCCACAGGAGCTGTTCTATGGCCAGCACTGCCCAGAGAGGATAAATCAGTTAGCCAGTGGCCTAAGGGTTAGGACTTTGAAAAAACAACAACAATAAAAACCAAACAAGTTATAAACCCTGAGTTCACAGGCACTCCTGGGAGAATTGCCTCTGTATTGCATCCATTCTTGGATTCCTTCCTGGGGGTACTGAAGGGGTCTCTGTGAAGCCCTGAGCTCTCAGTGCCAGGCACAGGGAACAGCTCCACTTGTTGCCAAAATACAATTTGGTTGTTTGGGGTGGGGTAGACAGAGAAACGAAAATTGTTTATGGCCTGAGACCTGAGGGGAGGCAGAGGGACTAATTGTCCTATCATCCATACAGGATGAATTCTGGGTCATTTCATGAATTGTCTTCTCTAGAAAAGCTTCAGAAGCAACCAACAGAGTGGAAATTGGAAACTGTTTTGTGCTAGGGATGGGGAACATCAACAAACAAGGCCATTGTTCCTGTTCCTAATTAACTCTAGAGACAAATTGCTTCATTCTGTTGCTCACTTGTCTTCCTCATAAATATGTGAGTGTCCTTTCCAAATCCAAAAGTTACTAGTTATTTTCCCTCTTATTTACTCACCTTGTCAGCTTTTTTCTGACATCAGGATCCAGAAGAAAGCTGAGATCTGTTACCTGACACAGTCAGTCCTGAAGAACTGGGGACACCCTTTCAACTCCTTCATTGATGCTATCTCTTGGGAGCTGTCCAACATATAAACTGAGTTCAAGGCTCATTTCTTGTTCAGCAAAATAACATGTTATTCTTTAGGTTCTCTTCATATTCAGAAATGAAACCCCAAATAGTCAAAACAATCTTGAGAAAGAAAACTGGAGCTGGAGTAATCAGACTCCCTGACTTCAAACTATACTACAAAGCTACATTAATCAAGACAGTATGGTACTGGCACAAAAACAGAAACATAGATCAATGGTACAGTATACAAAGCTCAGAGATAAACCAACGCACCTATGGTCAGCTAATCTATGACAAAGGCATCAAGAATACACAATGGAGAAAAGGCAGCCTTTTCAATAAGTGGTGCTGGGAAAACTAGACAGCTGCTTGTAAAAGAATGAAATTAGAACACTACCTCACACCATACACAAAAATAAACTCAAAATGGATTAAAGACCTAAATGTAAGACCAGACACGATAAAACTCTTAGAAGAAAACATAGGAAAATCACTCTTTGACATAAACCACAGCAAGGTCTTTTTTGACCCACGTCCTAGAGTAATGAAAATAAAAACAAAAATAAACAAATGGAACCTAATTAAACTTAAAGGCTTTTGCACAGCAAAGGAAACCATAAACAAGATGAAAAGACAAAGCTCATAATGGGACAAAATATTTGCAAATGAAGCAACAGACAAAGGATTAATCTCCAAAATATACAAACAGCTCATACAGCTCAATATCAAAAAAACAAAAAACCCAATCGAAAAATGGGCAGAAGGCCTAAACAGACATCTCTCCAAAGAAGACATACAGATGGCTAAGAGGAAATGAAAAGATGCTCAACATCACTAATTATTAGAGAAATCCAAATCAAAGCTACAGTAAGGTATCACCTCACACCAGTCAGAACGGCCATCATCAAAAAGTCTACAAACAATAAATGCTGGAGAGGATGTGGAGAAAAGGGAACCCTCTTGCATGGTTGGTGGGAATGTAAATTGATATAGCCACTATGGAGAACTGTAGGGAGGTTCCTTAAGAAACTAAAAATAGAACTACCATATGACCCAGCAATCCCACTACTGGGCATATACCCTGAGAAAACCATAATTCAAAAGGACACATGTACCCCAATATTCATTGAAGCACTAATTACAATAGCCAGGACATGGAATCAACCTAAATGCCCAACAAAAGATGAATGGATAAAGAAGATGTGGTACATATATATAATGGAATATTACCCAGCCATAAAAAGGAACAAAATTGGGTCATTTGTAGAGATGTGGATACACCTAGAGTCTGTCATACAGAGTGAAGTAAGTCAGAAAGAAAAAAACAAATATCGTATATTAACACATATATGTGAAATCTAGAAAAATGGTACAGATGAACCTATTTCCAGGGCAGGAATAGAGACCCAGATGTAGAGAACGGACATGTGGACACAGTAGTGGAAGTGGTGGGTGGGACGAATTGTGAGATTAGGATTGACATATATACACTACCATGTGTAAAATAGATAGCTAGTGGGAACCTGTTATAAAGCACAGGAAGCTCAGCTTGGTGCTCTGTGATGACCTAGATGGGTGGGATGGGTGGGTATGAGAGAGGTTCAAGAGGGATGGGACACATGTATACATATAGCTGATTCATCACATTGTATAGCAGAAACTAACACAACATTGTAAAGCAATTATACTCCAATTAAAAAAAAAGAAATCAAGATTGCTTCTCATACATGCTTCAGGCCTCCTGTGTCATATGGGATCCTTTTTCTGAAGCATCCTTTAGTCACCAAGAGATCCAGAGACAGTTATTTTAGAGTTAGGGTTTTGGATTTCCCTCTCTGCCACTGAGTAATAAACAGACATACCTGCTATGAACTGTTTTGAAGTGCTTAAAGAAAATGATTTGAAAATATATTCTATGAGCTTCCTGGCTGACAGTTGTAATAAGTAAAAACTATCCTTTTTATTTGTGAATATGTATCTCTTCAACCAGGGCCATCTTAATTCTACAGAGACTATTTAGTCTTTTGTAGAACTCTAGGTTACATTTGAAAGAAACAGCAGGCTTTATATTAATACCAAGGCTTTAAGACCACAGTGGTTAATGACTCAACCAGCTGCCTTTCCTCATCTCTAATACTGATCTCTTTTTAGGAATAACTGCCATCCAATACCTCCCTCTCAAATACTGGGTCAACAGAGAGTCATTTGACTGATTTTTTCATCAACACTAGGGAATTGGGGGTTGGCACCAACTGGTTATATCCATTTCTTTCTTCAGCCTCTCGTTGTGCCTGGGTCTTAATATTTCTCTGATGAATACTAGATGCCTCTGGTCACAGTACAATGATGGTACTCTTCAAATCTTGCCCTACTAAGGAAATGCACTGACCTCCTCCCCACAACAACAACAACAACAAAAACATATACACAGACACCATGTACTGATAGCATCTTTGCTATAAATACAGTCTCTTGATATTTAAATATTTGTGTTTAGCATTCATCTTCATTCATCCCTCTTTTGCCTTTGCACAGTTATGAAATGCCTACAATTGCAGTCAATATCAAGGTATCCAGCCTCTTAGGAGGAATGTTCAGGAGGTCAAAGTTTTTGTTTATTGGGTAACAAGCTTGCTGGGGTCAGTACATGGGAGCAGATAGTGGTTTTCTGGCATCTGGGACAAGCATCACCAGAGTGTGAGCCCATTACTCAGAGAAAGTAAGCCCCAAACCAGGAGATGGTCCTCCAGAAGAAACAACTAACTTAAAATGGAGATGATTCCAAACTGTTCCTGCCCTATTGGAGTTGCTGCCTATTGCTCCTCTGGCCAGTGTCCTTCCCAGGGTTTCAGTCTCAGACAGTAGGAGTGAGAAGCTCTCTTTCCCGTGGGGTTGATGGCTGGCTGCCATCATGTAATCATGGAGCCAAAAGGTCATGATAACCTCACCACAACTGCAATGTGGGCTTCCTCACTGTTCTAATTTGTGACTGTTGTTTATGTGTTATATATAATCAACCACACATCATTAGCCAATGTATTTATAGGTGGAATTATGTCATATTTAAGAGCACAGCCTTTATAGTTGGACATTTGTGGATTCAAATTTTGCCTCTGCTATTTGCTAGCTGTATGGCCAGAGGAGAGTTGCTTAACTGAACCTCACTGTCTCATCGGTAAGCTGTTGATAATTACATCTACTTTATGGGGTTAGTGTGAAGATTCAAAGAGATAATGTATATAAAATGATAGCTGTGGTCTTTACATGTTTTAAGCATTCAAAATAATAAGTGATTTTATTATTAATAATATTGATATTTTATGATTATGTAAAAGTATTAAATTTACAGAGGGGCATACATTGAATAAGAGGGTATTCTGACCCAGAAGATAATATGTTTTCCTTTTTCTCTGAGGCTGAGGGCCTAAGAAGCATACTAATAGTGATAACCAAATACAGAAACTTTTTTTTTGTCACCCTTTCAGCTACATAGACATGATTCTACCCAGGTCATTAGGACTTTCCTCAACAAACTTAATTCTTGTTCAAGGATTTTGGAAACCAATCTGTCTTTTCAGTAGAGCCAATCCATTATTCTCATTGTCAAATATCAAATTCAGCCCTTTCCTTTTACTGTGAGACAAATAGATGTTTCTAGCCTTAATTAAAACTATTGCTAATTACCCAGAATTATTTTCTGGTGGAGAAGGTCTAAGGCAAAGACATAAGCAAAAGTCCAAAGTGAAATAGCGGGTGGTTGTTTAACCATCTAAGCTTTAGTGTAGACGGTATGCAACCCTTAAGAAAAAAAGAATCTTTGATTTTATGCTTAGCTTCCCTCTTTGCCTCCCTGATATTGCTTTGAAACTTTGAACCAAGTAGGCAATAGGCAAAAAATTGTTTTGATATATTCCTTCTGAGGAGAGAGGTCAAAGATGCAGTATATTTTGTGTGTTTGAAGGTGTGTGTGTGTGCGTGCATGTGCACAAGGGCATGCTCACGCATGTTCACACATGTGCACCCATGTACACATTCCCAATGGGGAAATAATTATCCTTGATGATTTAGGGCTGCTTACAAAGCACATTTACTATTAACGCCCCGCCTTTTTTTTTTTTTTTTTTGCCATGCTCTCACTTTCCAAAATCCATATGTTGTAACTGATATGAGGCACCAACTGCTTTGCTGCACATGTGAACTTAATAGAGGCAAATTTAGATGAAATCGTTCAAAACTGCCAGTGTATTTTCATCAGTGCCAAACATCACCACGTTAATTCTTTTTCCAAGTTGATGGTGAGGCTAGGCTTCTCTAAAAGAATGATTGATAGTGCTGGCTGCAGCCAGGCATGATAAGCAAAGGTGCTGGCTTGGAAGCTGGTCCCTCTGAGCCCAGCCGGTGAGACAACTTCGGGACTGCGTAGCTCCTTCCTGAATTTTAGTCCTCAGTTTTCCATCATCACAGAGCTCTTATCTTTTGGTATCTTGATGCTGGTGTCTTTACTCTGTGTAGGCAGATTGGTCTAAAGAGATCATGGTGCAGGTGATTTCTACTTCTAGCCCCACAACTGGGTGCTGACATTGGTTTGCAGTTGTGCTAATCTCTGTTTGCAACTCTGCTCCTTCCTCTGGAGGTTGATTCAAGACATTTTCTTAGTTCTTCTCCTTTCCTAATCTTTCTAATGATAATTTCTTCTAACTTTCTCCGTAGAAGTCTATTTCAATGTAGTATGGTTTTTCTGCCCAGCTTGTTCACTTTAATCTTACTTTAAAATCACCTAATATCAGCTGAGGGGAATCCTACTACATGCTCTTCCTTATCAAAACCAAATGTACAGATTTTTGTTTCCAGAAGCTGCATTTCAAGCTGGTCAGAATACCAAATAAGGGTGAATACTGCTTAGAAAGCATATTCATACATCTTATTCTTTTGTGCCTTTATAGAGGTCTCCTGGACCTAATATTATTATTATATCATTGCTATTTTATACATAAGGTCACTCTATCTCAAAAAAAAAATTGCGTTTGCCCAGGGTCACACAGCTACTAATTCAGCCAACAGTTAAACCCAGGTCCTTTGTCTCAGAATATCTGCTGATTTTAGTGGATCACAACTACTTCGGAGTCCGGGGTCCTGAGTTTCACCAATAGACTGCTATGGAAACATTTGTGTGGTTTCTGGTGCTCCAGACCTCCTCCCCAGATTTTGGGGTGAGCTGGAAGCTGGGCAAGAGTGTAGGAGGAAAAGGCCACCAAAACTGTGGGAACAAGCTAGGATTAAAAACTGAGGGGGATCAGAAGGTCACAGATTCTAAAAGGAATGTGACAGTCTGCAAAGCCAAGATTAGAAGATGTGTCAAAGATGAGGAGTGGATAGAAGAATAGATCATAAGTGAGTAGAAGAGAGTAATGAGAATGAGATAATGAGAAGGAAGTGATCCAGGATAGCTGCCTAGAACCAGCTTAGTTGTCTAGTCATAATTATAATTCCAGGGATAGGATTGATTGGTAGATAACCAGTGGCTTTCTGAACTGATATTCTCATGTTGTGGTATTGATGTGACATTGATTTTATAATTTTAGAAAAGGAATGGAAGGTTGGTTCTACCCCCAGGTTATCTGCTAAAGGTCATCTGGAGGTGTTAGAAATGTGAAGGGTCACTGATCTGATCCCTTCCCTCCATCCCCCAATTAAGTGAAGATGAAGATGGCATACTTACTTACCCAAGTCAGACTCCAGGATTCACATTTACTTCTGTGGGATCCTTTAATTTTCTGGTGGTTCCCAATGTATGGATTTCAACAAGGCCTGGCACACAAGCCCAGCTATATATCTGTTAGAACTTCTGAGAAATGAATACTGCTCTACTTATGTCATCTAGAATTCTAAAGGATAGAGGATTCTCCAGGATAGATTCACCTTTGGTTTCTTTCCTGGAGAGGCAAGCATCTGGTGAACTAATACTAAGGTGAACCTTACCACCTTGGGGTCTTAAGAGAAAACCAATGCCTCTTACTCTAAATACTGCCCATTAACTAGGGTGAGACTTGAGGCCTCTGCACTGACCTCTTCTTAAATTGGAGTCCCAGCATTCCTCAAGAAAGACTGCCCTATCCATTTGCATATATTTGTGGCTTGTTTAAATTCAACACTGATCCATTTATCTGTTCATTTATTTGTCAAAAAATTTCATTCCAATACTAGGCAAGGGAGAAACAAAATTTAGTGAGATTATGGACTAAGTATTTCTATTTTGTTTTGTACTGAACAGTGCTCTTACTGCTATTATAGAACTTAACCTCTATTATGATGATATTCTGTTTATTTATCTACTCATTAAAATGTAATCAATATAAGGATAAACTTTTGTATCACTGGTGACTAACACATAGGAGGTGCTTGGTGAATATGGTACTAAACAGATGCAATACATTTGCTTTCTAGCATGTGAAACAAATATTCATGTGCTGAAGGTTATAAAAAGTAATACAGGCAGTATTAAATTAATTATTAAGCACAGTGGTGATCAGTATTCAAGTACTAACTAGTTAAATTCTTCCTCCTAAGGCAGAGAACTGTCTCTTATTAGTGGGATCAGAATTTCTTACCCTTCGGCATTTATTCACTCCTTAATTTATTTAATAAACATTTACTGAATTCCTACCAGATTCTCAGATAAAGCTGATGGATCCTTTAGATCTTCACAGTACAGGGCATTGGCCATCACTTCACTAAACCAGTCAAGGTGGAAAGACAAGAGGTTCTGTGAACTAGACACCATAAAATATGCTCATCCTTTTCAAGATATTATAATTTTATTCTGAATTACATTACCTTTGAGTTTTAAGGTGGAAAATCCCCAAACACTTGTTTGATGAATATCTTTCATCTTTGTCCATCATTCACATCTTGTTCAATTCTCAAATCTTTCAGTTTTTGAAATTATAAAATTTCTAGTGGATTTCAGGATTCCTTCAAAGTTTGTTTTCTAGATGTCTTTGGTAAAACATAGTATCATGGTCACAATGATCACTTATTCTTTCCTAAGTTTGGACATCTTATTATTCCTTGGCTCTTTCTCTTTCTTATTACCAGATTCTGGCTAATTTTTTGCCAATTTTCATTACACTCTTACTGCAAAATATTAACTAATAACTCAGGGCTCTTATGTTTTGAAAACCACATCTCAATTTTTCATTGGAAATTCTCTGACCCCAGAGCTAAACATGTTCTTCAGAATTAGAGGTGAGTCAATGTCTAATTTCCAAAATGGAAGCCAAGGAGATAGATATGTGGGACCACTTTTGGCTTTAAAATGAATTTTTAGTGAGACCATGCAGCTCCTATGTTTCTTGCTGACCATTGTAGCAGTGACAGGAGCTAAGCCTTTGGGCTATTGTGTAAGTGAAAGCAGAGGGGCAAACTTGTTTATTTCCAAGCTTTGAGATAGAGCTATAGAGGACAGGTGCCAAGAACTGCTGAAAGTCTAAAGAAGTTCAGGTGAGAGTAGACTCAGGTATGTCCTGAGGCTCTGTGGGACGCCAGGCAGTTCTGCCTTACCCTGAAAGGATATCAGGTGGTTTAGATAGAAACAAAATCCTCTTCATGCCCTGAGTATTTCAAGATCCTGAAGTAGGGCAGAGAGGGCAGATTGAAACTGGGCAGGTGGTTGACTGATTTCTTGTGAACACCTCAGCCTAAACTGAGTGAATTCTCCAGTCCCACTTTCTTCGTGCTGCAGCTCTACAGTGGAGTGAGAGCCATCATGACCAAGGAGAGAGCTCAGCCATGAGACACAAAGAAAGATCAGACTCAAAGCAGCCTCTGAGTGGGGGGTGAGGGGGGGAAGACATTACTGGCACTTACACAGGCAATACATCAAAAACAGCCCTGACGGGCTTCCCTGGTGGTGCAGTGGTTGAGAATCTGCCTGCCAATGCAGGGGACATGGGTTTGAGCCCTGGTCTGGGAAGATCTCAAATGCCACAGAGCAACTAGGCCCATGAGCCACAACTACTGAGCCTGCATGTCTGGAGCTTGTGCTCCACAACAAGAGAGGCCATGACAGTGAGAGGCCCATGCACTGTGATGAAGAGTGTCCCCTGTTCACCACAACTAGAGAAAGCCCACGTATAGAAACGAAGACCCAACACAGCCATAAATAAATAAATAAATAAATAAATAAAATTAAAAGAAGAAAACAGCCCTGACCTCTGGCTGCAGCTAGCCTGCCACAGCCTGCCCCTTGAGCCCACATTGGCACTGTCTTCCCTGTGGCACAGCTCCACACCAGGGTGAGGACAGCAGAGGCCAAGGGGAGAGATGGACTGTGAGAGATAAAGGAGACTCAGACATGAGTGGCATCTGAACAGTGCAGGAGCAGCCATTACTGACCTTGCATAGGCAGCTTATAAGAAGCAGTCCTGAACTCTATGGCCAGACTGCCACAATCCACATCCTATCACATGTCAAGAGGACCCACCAACCCTCTGGCTCTAATAATGCTCTTCCCAAGGGCAAGAGTGCCTGTGCTGGGTGGGAGGACTGCTCACATTTAAAGGGAAAAGAACCAGCTTGGACCCAAACCTTAGGGCTTCTGCTTCAGCAATTTGCTTCCTGACCCTACACCTGATACTGTGGTGACAGCCATTGAGCAGAGGGCAAGCCCTGGCTCACTCCTGGCTCCAGTTCTAGCCACTCTTTCTATAGCCCAACCTCCTAACAAGGTGATAGCTGCCAGCACACCCTGAGGAAAGATGTGACTTGTGTTCATCTCAAAATCCAGCTCTCTCACCAAAGCCATTGGGCACATTCAAACTCCAACATAAGGACATGCCTTAAAGACTGAAGTAGGTAACTGTTTCATCTAATTTCATAGAGACGAAAAAGGTTAAGCAAAATGAGAAGACAGAGGAATTGATCTTAACAGAAAGAACAAGAGAAGACCCCTAAAAACAAATAATGAAACAAAATTAAACAATTTATCAAATAAATAAATCAAAGCATTTGTAATAAGAATGTTAAAAAGAATAGAACAGTGAGAAGTTTAACAAGGAACCAGGAAATATAAAAAAGGAACAGAACTGAAGAATACAATAACTGAAATGAAAAACACTAGAAGGAATTAATTGCAGACTAGGTGATACAGAAGAATAGATAAGTGATCTGGAAGTTAGAATAATGAAAATCACCTAATCAGAAGAGCAAATAATAAATGAATAAATAAACAAATAAATAAATAACATGAAAAATATTTAGAATTGCATTACAGGGTTCCTAGAAGGAGAAGAAAGAGAAGAGGGGGCCAAAAATATATTTCATATTATGATTGAAAAATCCCCAAACCTGAAGAAGGAAACAGATATCCAGGTACAGGAAGCACATAGGATTCCCAAAAAGATGAATCCAAACAGACCCACAACAAGACTTACCATAATTAAACTGGCAAAAGTAAAAGATAAAAAGAGAATTCTAAAGGCAGCAAGAGAAAAACAGAGTCATATACTAGGGAATCCCCATAAGGCTATTAGTTGATTTCTCTGCAAAAACTTTACAGGCCGGAAGGGAGTGGCATGATATATTCAAAGTTCTGAAAAGGAAAAACTTGCAACTTACCCAGCAAAGATACTCTACCCAGCAAGATTATCATTTAGAATAGAAGGAGAGATAAAGAGCTTCCCAGACAACCAAAAACTAAATAAATTAGTTCAATACTAAGCTCACCCTAAAATAAATGTTAAAGGGTCTTCTCTAAGTGGAAAATAAATGGCTATATGAAGAAGTAAGAAACTATGCGAAAGTATTGTACATCAACTGTACCTCAATTTTAAAAATAATAATAAAAAAATAAACTGAAGGAGAAGAAAACTCCAACTAGTAAAAGGAAATATGTAGTAAAGGCTGAGGATCAACCACTTAAACGTTATTATGATGATTAAAAGACAAAAAATTGTAAAAGCAACTATAACTACAATAAACAATGGAAGAATAGACATGAAGTAGACTATGACATCAAAAACACAAGATGTTGGGGAGGGAAGTAAAAAATTAGGCCTTTAAAAATGTGTTTGAACTTAAATTACTGTTTTAAACAAGTAGATATGGTTATAGGTCAACATATATAAACCCCACATATGGTAAGCACAAATCAAAAACCTACAATAGTTACACAAAAACTAGAAAGGAACAAAAGGATACCACTAAAGAGAATATGCAAACCTCAAAAGGGAAAAAAATAAAAAGAAGAAAATAAAACAGAACTACAAAAAAAAAAAAAGAAAACAAGTAATAAAATGGCAATAAGTACATACCTATCAATAATTATGTTAAATTTCAATGGACTAAATGCTCCAAATAAAAAGACACGGTGGCTGATTGGATAAAAAATCCAGAGCCATTCATATGCTACTTCAGAGCTAAAGAGACACACAGACTGAAAGTGAAGGGATGGAAAAAGATATTTCATGCAAATGGAAACAACAAGAAAGCATGGGTAGCAATACACACATCAGACAAAATAGACTTTAAAACAAAATCTGTAACAAAAGACAAGGAAGAGCATTACATAACAATAAAGGAATCAATACAAGAAGAGGTATTACAGTTGTTAACATTTATGAACATATTACAGGATCACCTAAATATATAAAAGAAATATTAACAGATATAAAAAGAGAAATTGACAATAATACAATAATAGTAGGTGACTTTAACACCCCAGTGACATCGATGGGTAGACCATCCAGACAGAACGTCAATAAGGCAACAGTGGTCTTAAATGACACCATGGAACAATCCGACTTAATAGATATCTACAGGACATTTCATCCAAAAACAAGAATGCACATTCTTTTCAGTTGTGCATGGAACATGCTGGGCCACAAAACAAATCTCAACAAATTCAAGAGGAGAGAAATCATATCAAGATTTTTTCCCAACCATAATGGCATGAAACTAAAAATCAGTCACAGAAAGAAAATGGGAAAAGCAGAAACACATGGAAATTAAACAATATTCAACTAAGAAACCAACAGGTCAATGAAAAAAAAATCAAAGAGGAAATCAGAAAATAATTTGAGACAAATGAAAATGGAAATACAATTTTCCAAAATCTATGGGATGCAGCAAAAGTAGTTCTAAGAGGGAAGTTTATAATGATATAAACCTACCTCAAGAAACAAGAAAAATTTCAAAGCACAACCTAACCTATTATCTAGAGGAATTAGAAAAAGAAGAATAAACAGAGTTCAAAGTCAGCAGAATGAAGGAAATAATAAAGATCAGAGATGAAACAAAATAGAAGTTGAAAAAATATAGAAGATCAATGCTGCCAAGAGCTGGTTATTTGAAAAGACAAACAAAACTGATAAACCTTTAGCCAGGCTCATCAAGAAGAAAAGAGAGAGGGCATAAATAAACATAATAAGAAATGAAAGAGGAGAAATAACAACGACAGATACAAAAAAAATCATAAGAGAATACTATCAACCATTATATGCCAAACAATTGGATAACCAAGAAGAAATGGATGAATTTCTAGAAACACAAAGAATGAATGAATTAGGAAGAAATATACAATCTGATCAGACCAATCACTGGTAGTGAACTTGAATTGGTAATTTAAAAAAAAAACCTCCCAACAAAAGGCCATGACTGGATGACTTCAGAGGGGAATTCTACCAAACATAAAAGAAGAGCTAATACACATCCTTTCACCCTATTCCAAAAAATTAAAGAGGATGGAACTCTCCCAAATTCATTATACTTGGCCAGCATTACCTTGATACCAAAACCAGGCAAAGATACTACAAAAACAGAGAGAAAATTACAGGGAGATATTGCTGATGAATATAGATGCAAATATCCTCAACAAAATATTAGCAAACTAAATCCAACAAGTGTCAAATTCCACAATCAAGTGGGATTTATTCCAGGGATGCAAAGATGGTTCAATATCCTCAATTCAATCAATGTGGTACACCATATTAACAAAAGTTGCAATTAAAACCACATGATGCTCTCAGTAGATGAAGGAAAAGCATCTGATAAAATTCAACATCCATTTATGATAAAAACTCTCATCAAAATTGGTATAGAAGGAACATATCTCAACATAATAAAGGTCATTTATGGTAAACCCACTGTTAACATCATACTCTAAGGTGAAAAGCTGAAAGCCTTTCCTCTAAAATCAGGAACAACACAAGGATGCCTACTTTCACCACATCTATTTAACATAGTATTGGAAGTTCTAGCCACAGCAATCAGACAAGAAAAAGAAATAAAAGACATCCAAATTGGAAGGGAAGATGCAGAAATGCCATTGTTTGCAGATGATATAATACTATATGTAGAAAAGTCTCCACCAAAAAACTGTTAGAACTAATAAACATATTCAGTAAAGTTGCAGGATACAAAATTAATATACAGAAATCTGTTGCTTTTCTATACACTAATGACTGTCATAAAGAGAAAGCAAGAAAACAGTTCCATTTACAATTGCATGAAAAAGAATAAAATACCTAGGAATAAACTTAACCAAGGAGGAGAAAGACTTATACTCTGAAAACTATAAAATATTGATGAAGGAAACTGAAGATTATACAAAGAAATGGAAAGATCTAAGTTCAAGGATTGGAAGAATTAATATTGTTAAAATGTCCATACTACCTAAAGCAACCTCAGATTTAATACATTCCCTATCAAAATACCTGCAATATTTTTCACAGAACTAGAACAAATAATCCTAAAATTTATATGGAACCACAAAAGCCCCAAGTAGCCAAAGCAATGTTGAGAAAGAAGAACACAGATAGAAATATCATGTTCCCAGGCTTCATATTATAATACAAGCTACAGAAATCAAAACAGTATGGTACTGAAACAAAAATAGTCACATAGATCAATGGAACAGAATAGGGAGCCCAGAAATAAACCTACACACTTGTGGTCAGTTAATCTAAGACAACAGAAGCAAGAGTTTACAATGGGGAAAAGACAGTCTCTTCAAAAAGTGGCGCTGGGAGAACTGCATAGCTACATGTAAAAGAATGAAATTAGAACATTTTCTAACACCATATACAAAAATAAACTCAAAATGGATTAAAGACCTAGATTAAGACCTGAAACTGTAAAACTCTTTGACATCAACTGTAGCAATATTTTGTCTGATCTGTCTCTAAGGCAAAATAAACAGAAGCAAAAATAAACACACAGGATCTAACTAAATTTAAAAGCTTTTTCACAGTAAAGGAAACCGTTGACAAAATGAAAAGATCTACTTAATGGAGTAAATGTTTGCAAATGATATGACCTATAAGGGGTTAATATCCAAAATATATAAACAGCTCATGCTACTCAATATTAAAAACTGATTAAAAATGGTCAGAAGACCTGAATAGACATTTTCAAAAAGAAGATATACAGATGGCCAACATGAAAATGAAAAAATGTTCAACATCACTAATCATCAGAGAAAGACAAGTTAAAACCACAATGAGATATCACTACATACTTTTCAAAATTGCTATAAGAAAAACATACAAATAACAAATGCGGGTAGGATGAGGGGGAAAGTGAACCCTAGTATGTGGTCAGTAGTGATGTAAATTGATGCAGCCTCTATGGCAAACTGTATGGAGGTTTATTAAAAACTAAAAATAAAACTACCATATGATCCAGTAATTCAATTCCTGGGTATGTATCTGAAGAAAATGAAAACCCTTGTTTGAAAAGGTACATGGACCCCAATGTTCATAGCAACATTATTCACAATAGCCAAAGTATGGAAGCAACCTAAGAGTCCATCACAGTTGAAAGGATAAAGAAGCTGTGGTATAAATATATACAATGGAATATTATCGTGTATAAAAAAATGAAATTCTGTCATTTGCAACAATGTGTTTGGACCTAGAGTGTATTGTACTTGATGAAATAAGTCAGACAAAGGCAAATATTCTGTTATTACTTATTGTGGAATATTAAAAATAAAACAAATAAATGTATATATCAAAGCAAAAACAATCACAGATAGAACAAACTGGTGGTTATCAGTGGGGAGAGGGAAGAGAAGAAGGGCAAGAAAGGGTATGGAAATAAGAGACACAAAAAACTATGTATAAAATAGAAAAGCAAGAAGTATGCATTATACAGCACAGGGAAATGCAGCCATAGTTTTATAATAACTTTAAATAGAGTATAATCTATTCAGTATTTTTATAGGTTATACTCCATTTAAAGTTATCTGTATATCCATGCTTCTGTGTGACAGTGTGCAGAAAGCTTGGAATGCAACAACTTATAACAAATGATCTTTTATTCCTACATATCCTCTGGTTCAGTGCTAAGGTAAAATGTGGCATCAGGACTGAGATAGAGCATTGGGTGGGAGTTTCAGAGCACACTGGGAGAGGAGCTGATTTAAGAAGAAATGGCACAAAAGCCAGTTTCACTCACTAGGCAGGGTGTTTTGGAGGGAAATCAGGTTGGGGCAACCTGCCAGAATAAATTAGTAGTAAAAATGATTATGCAACTACCTAAAACAAATCCAAGAAAATTTAAAATCAGATTAAATTGGGACAATTTACAAGTGGAATCAACAGAAAATGACAGTATGTGTTGTTAAACACATAGGTACCATACACAGAAAACTTCTTCAAAGGAACATGAGGAAATGATTTCATTTTTATGAAAATAAAGGAGTAAACATTCCACATCCAGTACTTTCAGGGCAAGGGCTTGTCAAAGGAGACATGTAGGTTTCATGCATTCTATCAGAAGTGAGCCCTGAACCACATTTTCTGTGAGCCTCACTCATTCTATCTGACTTCCTAGTTTCAGGGAGGAAAAATGAATAGGGAAAATTAGTAAGAGGAAACACCTTTGGTTCACCTCCTTTACCAGAAAATAGACTAGCAGGAGTCAGAAGGAGCAATGAAGATGTAAACAAGAGGCCTTTAAAACGATGCGTTTTCCTTGTATCATTGAACATTTTCTATAACATTTATGAATTTGTATATATTATTTTACACATAATAAATAGTTGTCTTATAATTGATGATATAATCAGGGTCTACCTATGACCAAATTCTAAAAGAAATGAATATTTCCACAGTTTTCCAACTGCAGGCCTACAGACGTTGGAAACCTGGTTGCTTGAAGTTGAACATGGGCAGAAAGAAACTGGGGACAGTTTACTTACGGTAATCCAAGGACACAAGACACAAGGCAAAATGTTTGCTAAATTGTAAACAAGAAGACAGAGGGGTAAGGTGAGGATAAAAGGGGAAACAATTATTTCATTTATTTATACAACATTTATTGTTGCTCCTTCAATCTCTGTTCCTTTCCCAAAACTGTATCTTTAGAATGTGGAAGAATGACACAAGCCAGAGCACCAAGCTCCCTGGTCACACTTCTGCCAATATAAACTCTCAGGAGAAGTAATTTCTATAGGAAAATTTGGGAATAAAATCAGAATTTCAGATGTGAGACATTGATTCAAGTATTTGTGGACCATGGTGCCACTCACCAGGGATGCATCATTGAAAGAGATCTCTGCAATCACAAAGCACACAGCCTACTTGAGGGAGGTGGGGTGATGGTTGCAGGAGGAGAGGAGATGATCACAAAAAAGTGGACAACATTTAATTTTAGAGGTGTAATGTCAGAGAAACTAAGAATGTGATACTACAGAGATATTTGTGTTAAATGTTTGAGGCAGGGCTAATTTAGAAGAGATATTAGATTCAAGCTGAGACCTTAATATTGAGAGAAAGCCAGCCCTGCATAGAACAAAGGAGAAGAGCTTTTCAGGAAGAGGGAACAAGAAATGAAAAGACCCCAAAGTGGGAAGGGACTCGGATAATCAAGAATCAATTTGTCTGGAGTCCAGTAAGTAAGGTGAGGAGTGGTCCAGGATATGGTTGGTGGGGTAGATGGAGGCAAGGGAAAGTGTAGATGTTTTTGGTTCCTGAATTTATAAAGTTCGGGGAACAGGTTTAGGAGAAAGAGAGCAGAAATACAAATAGAAAATTAAGTATGAAAGTGAATATTTTTTTATTTCCAGCTTTATTGAGATCTAACTGACATGGAACACTAAGTCTAAGGCGTAAATGTGATGATTTGATACAAGTATATATTGTGAAATGATTACCATAGCAAGGCTAACACATCCATCAGCTTACATAATTACAACTTTTTGTGTGTGTATGGTGAGAACATTTAAGCTTCACTCTCTTATCAACTTTCAAGTACATGATAGAATATCGTTAACTATAGTCATCATGCTGAATATTAGATCCCCAGAACATATTCATCTCATAACTAGAAGTTAGTACCCTTTGACTGACATCTCTCCATTTCCCCCACTCCCAGCCTCGGGTAACCACCATTCTACCCTCTTGTTTCTGAGTTTGGCTTTTTATTTTTGGTTCTGCATATAAGTAAGATCATACAGTATTTGTCCTTCTCTGTCTGACTTCCTTCACTTAGCATAATGCCCTCAAAATGCCCTCACCCAAGCTGTCACGAATGGCAGGATTTCCTTAAGTGTGATTGTGATATATCTCTATCTATCTATCTATCTATCTATCTGTCTATCTATCTATCTATATCACAACTTCTTTATCCATTCTTCTATTGATGGACTCTTAGGTTGCTTCCATGTGTTGGTGATCATGAATATGCTGGAATGAATATGGAAGTGCAGATAACTCTTTAGATCCTGATTTCAATTCCTTTGGATATACCCAGAGATAGGATGGCTAGGTCAAATTTAGTTAAATTAAATTTGAGGTACTTCCATACTGTTTTCCATAGTTTTAAGGTCCTGACAACAGTGCCTTATGATTTACCTTTCTCCCATCCTTGAAAACACTTATTAGCTCTTACCTTTTTTTATAAGAAACTTCTAACAGCTGTGAGGTGATATCTCATTGTGGTTTTGATTTGTATTTCCCTGATGATTAGTGAGGTCAAACATCTTTTCATGTACGTGTTGGTCATTTGCATGTCTTCTTTGGAAAGATGTCCGTTCAAGTCCTCTGCCTATTATGTAATTGGATTTTTTTTTTTGCTATTGAGTTGAATGAGTTACTTGTATATTTTCAATATTAACCACTTTTCAGATATATAGCTTGCAAATATTTTCTCCTATTACATAGGTTGTCTCTTCATTCTGTTGATAGTTTCTTTGGCTGTGCAGAAGCTTTTTGATTTGATGTAGTCACCTTTGTTTATTTTTATTTTTGTTGTTTGTGCTTTTGGTGTCAGATCCAAAAAAATTGTTGCCAAAATCAATGTCAAGGAGGTTTTGCTCTATGTTTTCTTCCAGTTTTATGGTTTCATATCTTACATTCATGTCTTTAATCCATTTCCAGTTAATTTTTATGAGTTTTGAAAATAGGGGTCAAATTTCATTCTTTTACATGTGAATATCAATTTTCCCAGAATCATTTATTGAAAAGATTGTCTTTTTGTTTTTGAATATTTTGGTTCTCTTGTCAAATATTAGTTGACTGTATATGTGTAGACTTACTTTGGGGCTTTTGATTCTATTCCATTGGTCTATGTGTCTGTTTTTATGCAAGTATCATACTGTTTTATTATATATATATATATATATATATATATATATATATAAAAGTTTAAAATCAGGAAGTGTGATACCTCCAGATTTGTTCTTTCTTAATATTGCTTTGGCTATCTGGAATCTTTTATGATTCCATATACATTTCAAGGGTTTTTTTTTTTCTGTTTCTGGAAAAAATGCCATTGGAATTTTGATAATGATTATATTGAATTTATAGATTCAATATTCAATATAGAATTTTAACAATTTAATTCTTCTGATCTACAAACATTGGTATCTCTCCATTTATTTTTGTCTTCTTTAATTTCATTTATCAGTGTCTTATAGTCTTAAGTGTACAGATCTTTCACGTCCTTAGTTAAATTTATTATTAAATATTAATTGTTTTTTATACTATTGTAAATGGGCTTGTTTTCTTCATTTCTCTTTCAGATATTTTGTTGTTAGTATATGGAAATGCAACTTATTTTTGTATGTTGGTTTTATATCCTGTAACTTTACTGAATACTGATTTTGTGTCCTAACAGTTTTTTTGTTTTGTTTTGTTTTTTTGTGGTACGCAGGCCTCTCACTGTTGTGGACTCTCCCATTGCAGAGCACAGGCTCTGGACGCACAGTCTCAGTGGCCATGGCTCACGGGTCCAGCCGCTCCGTGGCATGTGGGATCTTCCTGGACCGGGGCATGAACCCGTGTCCCCTGCATCGGCAGGCAGACTCTCAACCACTGTGCTACCAGGGAAGCCCCTAACAGTTTTGTTGATGGAGTCTTTAGGGTTTTCTATATATAAGGTCATGTCATCTTCAAACAGGGACAATTTTACTTTTCCTTTCTGAACTGGATGATTTTTATTTATTTTTCTTGTCTAATTGCTATGGCTAGAACTTCTAGTCCTATGTTGAATAGAAGTAGTGAGAATGGACACCCTTCTCTTGTTCCTGATTTTGGTGGAAAACTTTTCAGCTTTTTACCATTGAGTATGATGTTACCTGTGAGTTTTTCATATATGGTCTTTATTATGTTGAAGTATGCTCCTTATATGCCTAATTTGTTGAGAGCTATTATCATGAAGGGTGTTGAATTTTATGAAACACTTTTTCTACATCTATTGAGAGGATCATATGATTGTTTTATCCTTAATTCTGTTAATCTGGTATATCACATTTATAAATTTGTGTATGTTGGTTGACCCATCCTTGTATCTCAAGGATAAATCCCACTTCATCACGGAGTATGATCATTTTAATATGCTGTTGAATTTGGTTTGTTAGTATTTTGTTGAGAATTTTTACATCTATATTCATTAAGAATATTTGTCTGTAGTTTTCTTGTAGTGTCCTTATCTGTCTTTGGTGTCAGGTTTATGCTAGGCTTGTAAGATGGGTTTAGGAGTGTGGGAGTGTTCTGTCCTCTTCAATTTATGGAAGAGTTTGAGGATTGGCTTTCTCCTTCTTAAAGTTTTTGTAGAGTTCACCACTGAAACCATCTGGACCTGGACTTTTTTGGTGGTTTTTGGGAGGTTTTTGTTACTGCTTCAGTCTCCTTAGTCATTATCTGTCTTCAGGCCTGGTTCTGAATGAGTGTGTCTCCTACCAAGTCTCTGGGTATACTGGACTGTTTCTTGACTGTGTTTGGAGAAACTGGAGCCAAGTATAGGGCCCTTCCAGTATTCCTGAGGCTCAGACATGCATGTTTCCTATCTGGTCCCTGTGCAGCAGAACTGCTGTGGACTGCAGCTATGACAAGGTTTGAGATCATTATAAGGCCATCTGGAGATCTCTGGAGATGCATCCAGGAGTGTCTTCTCCCTGGTCTCTATACCAGCAGGCCTGCTTGTGGTTTGTGACTGGGAGAGGCTTGGAATTGAGTATAGGGCCCCTTCAGCATCTCCAGGGACACAAAAGGGAGGGTGTCCTGCTGGGTTCCTATGTCAGAAGGAGTAGTCATTGGCTGTAGCTGGGATGGGCTGGAGCCCAGTTACAGGACTCTTTCAGAATCTACAGTCTGATCAAGTTTGGCAGGCTTATCTTTATGGGATCCCAGATTGTGGCTGAGAAGGGCTATAGCCAGTTCACAAGCCACTTCATGGTCCACAGCTGGGTCTGAGGTCTGTATGTCTATTATCTGATGCACCAGTGGTGTGACTTCTCCTGGGTTCCTTTGTGTATGGTGCTGATGAAAGACCCAAAACCAAGGATCTGTGTTCTGTAGCCAACTTCTCAGGGGAGTGGAGCTATTTCCAGATCTGTAGCTGGAACCACAGCTGGCAAGTTAGATCCCTGGGTGGGAGGCTGCCTTTTCAAAATGGCTCTCCATGGTCTGCACCAGGGTTTCACAACCTCTTACGTGAATCCCAAAGTTCCCAAAATGGCACTTTGTTCATAGATGTATGCCAAATTATTGTTGATGAGGGGTAGATACATGCAAGGGATGTCTTATTTGGCCATCTTGCTGACATCATTCCACGGATATTTATTTAAAATAAAACACAAAATTACCAAGACTTCGGAGAGTTAGGTTTTTTCCTACTGAAATAGCTGCAAGCAATTTTCAGTAATGCTTACATAAAAATGTTTCCTGATTACAACCTGACTCTCTCTCCTCATTTAGTATGATCTATAACCTCTGTAAGTACTCATGGTATGCATGAGTAATCACAAGGACCCATGAAAGTGAGAGTCCTAAAGCTTAAGCTTTATTAGCTTCATGGTAAATCCACCTTTGGGAAGGGCCAGGTATAGAGAATTCTGTAAGACATGGCAAGAAGTTTGGACTTCACTCTAAGTGAAATGGGAAAACATTGGAGGGAGTTAAGCAGTGGTGAAGCAAAAGCATATAATATACAGTTGACCCTTGAACAACATGGGTTTGAACTGCATGGGCCAATTTATGTGCAGATTAAAAAATAAATGTATACTACAGTACTAAATGATCCATGAAACAGAAAATATGGAGGGCCAGTTGTAAAGTTATACATGGATTTTCTACTGTGTGGAAGACCCCTAATCCACATGTTGTTTAAAGCTCAACTGTAAATGTTTGTTCTTGTATGGGGAATAATAATAGAGGGAAGAGTGGATGGAGAAAGGCCAATTAGGAGGCTTCATATCAGTCCAGTGTGGTAGGCAGAATTCTGAGGTGGCCTCCAAGATTTCTACCCTGTGGTGTGCATACCCTATATAATTTCATCCCTTATAGTTATGATGAGACATTACTCCTCTGATTAGGTTACTAATCAGTTAACTTTTAGTTAATTATAAAAGATCTTCCAGGTGGGCCTTGCCTAATCAAGTGAGCACTTACTAGGGATTGGGCCCTTCCTGAAGTCAGAAAGATTAGAAGTGCGAGAGAGCCTAGAGAAGGGACCATGTTGCTAAAAGCTGAGGGCCAGGCTGTAATTGCTGAGAGCAGCCTTCAGCCAATATTTAGCCTGCCAGAAAATGGGGATGTCGGTCCTCCAAACTCAAGGAACTGAATTCTGCCAACAACCTGAGCAAGCTTGGAAGAGGACTCTAAGCTCCCAAGGAGAACCCAGCTCTGGCTGATCCTTAATTTTAGTCTGGTGAGACCCAGAGCAGAGAATCCAGAATCACTGTGTCTAGACTTCTAAAATAATAAAATAATAACTAAAATAATAAATGTGTGTTGTTTAAAACTTCTAAATTTATGACAATCTATTGTGCATCAATAGAAAAACTAACAGCCAGAAAAATACAAGGTAGAGCCAACAGAATTCACTAGTGGACTGGAAGAGGATGGTGGAGAAATGGAGGAAAACCAGAATAGCTTTTGAAAAATGCAACTGGGTGAAAGTTGTGTCTTTCAGGCAGGCAAGTGTTAAATATTTTATTACTTTCAGAGTAAATTTTTTAAATTTTTATTTGAAATACTTATAGAGGTTTCAAAAATAGTATCACATTTTTGAGGTACTCATATAACTTTTGAGGTACTCATATAACTTTTAAGTGCAGATATCAAACAGAAACTGGGATATATATACAAGATGGAAACTCAGGGGAGAGATCAATATCAGAGATATAAATTTGACATTAACATGGATGGTACATAACGCCATGGCACTGAAAGAGATGCCCTAGAGAGAAAGTGAAGCTAAAGAAAAAAAAGAAAAAGAAAAAAAAGACCAAGGCTGAGTCCTACTCAACATTAAGAGTTTGAGTAGAAAGGAAGACCCAGCAGAAGAATCTGAAAAAGAGTGTTCACTTTTTGGCAGGGAACCAACAAAGGGAGGTAAACTTTGCTTTCAAACTTCCTCCAAATCTCAGTACTTACCATCAGACTCTTGAATTCAAATATATATATTTACTTGAGGACCACAAAGGAGTGGCAGAGGGATTGGGACAGAGATTTATTTAAGTCTCTAAAGTTTCTGTGAATGACAAATTGAGGTTAAAACACCATATTCAGATGATTTAAGTGTAAATGAAACATATGGATTAAATTTCCTTCCAATTGCATATGAGGTTAACAATTAAGCACAAAGGGGTACTTGGGGCAAAAGGCTTATTCGGGCTCTATTAAATGCAAAATATGGGAGAAGTGGTTAGAGAATCATCAAGTTAAGCAAATAGCATGGGTTACCATGAGAAACTGAATCTGGATTTTATTCTCTCTCTCCATCTTTCCAGGTCTGTCTCTGTCTCTGCCTGTCCCTCCTGATCTTCCTCCCCCATCCATCTCTGTGTTCAGGCTACCATCTGAGTGCTCTTGGACATCTTGAAAGCACATTTCTCAGCTGCGTAAAAGCAATAGCCAGGGTCCTCTTCTGTTTGTAGAATTCCACCAACGATTTCCAATTTGAGGGGAGAAAAATCAGTAGCAGGTGTCATAGCTCTTCAGGGAGAGTGTTGTTTATTATAGCCATTCTCTAAAGAAATATTAAGATTCATGCTACAGTGGATAATATATTGCTTCATATAATTTTGCATCATAGCCTTTCCTTTATTTCTTCCTCCAGCTTTTTTACTCTCACCTTGGCCCCCAACTTGTTCTTTGCTAGACAAGCTCAATGCAAAGGAGTTAAAAGCCATTATACACTTGTTAAGCATGTCTGAGGAATGTGTTCATAATTTAGTTAAACACTGTTTGATGATAGAAATTATATAATTATGGAGTTGGGCATGAGTCAGGGTGGTTTACCTTGTTCTAAGGTTTTTGAAGAAGCAGTGGTGGGGCCTAGCATGAGAGGGTGGGCAGAGCGGAGGCAAATGCCAAAACTAGGTGGATATTTTTTTGATTGCTATTTTTGTTTGAAAGTGGAATTATTTTGCTTTCAAAAGAAATACTACAGCCTTTATAATATTTCAAAAAAATACTGTAAGCAATTGAGCAGAGTGAAGGGGCAAACTCAAACATTGTCCCATCCCTTCCCAGACTCTATGGGAATGGCAGCAATGGAATGCGAGAGCACAGGGTTCTTAATACAGCACAGGAGAAAGATGAGTGATTTTGTTTGTTTTCTAAAGTATCCAGTTTAATGAATTTCCATAGCTTTATACAGTTGTGAAATACAGATACAATCAATACGTAAAACAATCAATGTATACAATCAAATCAAAAAGTTTCCTCCTGCCCCATTCAAAACCCACCCTCATTCCCAGCTTCAAGTAACCACTGACCTGACTTTTATCACTGGGGTTTGCCTATTTTTAGAATTACATGTAAATAGAATCATAGAGTATATATTATTTTTTGTCTGTGTTTCTCCACTCAGCATAAATTGTCTTGATATTTTCTGAGTTGTAGCATGCCTCAATATTTTGTTCTTTTTTATTGCTGGGTAATATTCCATGGAATGGATATATAAATATACATATCCTTTCATCAGCTGATTGACATGTGGATTGTTTTTGTTTTGTGCTTTTATGAATAATACTTCAATGAGAATTCTTTTAAAAGTCTTTGTGTGGATGTCTGTTTTCATTTCTCTTCAGTAAAAACCAAGGAGAGGTGAACATATGTTTGAATTTGTAAGATATTGTCAAAGTGTTTTACAAAAGGTTTGTACCATTTTACATTTCCATCAGCAGTTTCATGTGCTCTACATCCTCACCAATACTTGCTATTTTCAGTCATATAAATTTTAGCTATTTTAATAGATGTGTAATGGTAGTTTATTGTAGTTGTTTTTCCTTTTATTTAATATGGTAAAATGAATGTAACATAAATTTTACCATTTTAACCATTTTTAAATGTACAGTTCATTCATGTGTTGTGCAACCATCACCATTATCCATTTCCAGAACTTTTTCATCATCATAAATGGAAACTCTGTAGCCAATAAAAAACAACTCCCCATTTCTTTCTCCCCACAGACTCTGGTCATCTCTATTCTATTTTATGTCTTTTATGAGTTTGCTTATTTTGGGTACTTCATATACATGAAATCATACTATATTTGTCCTTTTGTGCCTGGCTTATTTCACTTAGCATAATATTTTCAAGTTTCATCTATGTTGTAGCATGTATAAGAATTTTTAATTATTTTAAGTTTGAATCATACTCTGTCATCTTTCTCTCTCTCTCCAGATTTTGTTGTTTGTTTTCACCCTTTGATGGATATCATTTGGATTGTTTTAGCTATTGTGAATAATGTTGCTATGAACATTAGTATACAAGTATCTGAGTCCAGTTTTCAATTTTTTAAATATATATCTACAGGTAGAATTGCTGTATCATATAGTGATTCTGTTTAACTTTTTGAGAAACCTCCAAATTTTTCCATAGTGACTGTAATATTTTACATTCCCATGAGCAAAGTAAGAGTGTTCCAATTTCTCTGTATCTTCAGCAACACTAGTTATTTTCCATTTTTTTAAATAATAGACATCCTAATTGGTGTGAAGCAGTATCTTACTGTGTTTTTATTTGCATTTCTCTAATGACCAGTGATGTTCAGCACCTTTCCATGGCCTTACTCTCCATTTACGTTATCTTCCTTGGAGAAAAGTCTATTCAAGTCCTTTGCCCACTTTTAAATTGGGCTGCATCTTTTTGTTGTTGTTGTTGTTAAGCTGTAGATGAAAGATTTTGATATCAACCCATCCGTTGTGCTTTTTAGGATGAATTTAATAAATACATAAGTAATGATATTATAGCTGAAGTTATTAGATAATACAGAGCTTCAAGTCTTAGAAACTCCATTCCTGAGGTTCTGATCAGATTTTTGAAGATGAGTTAAATGAAAAGTGATAAATATAACCATTCAAGCTGTTATTTGGTCTCTGTGATATAAAGAAATCAATGAATTGTTTTGGAGGGGGGTTGAGGAGAATGAAATAGAAGACTGATAACTGACAGGGAAGACAGCAGAAGCAAGAAGAACTACAATCCTGCAGCCTATGGAACAAAAACCACATTCACAGAAGTATAGACAAGATGAAAAGGCAGAGGGCTATGTACCAGATGAAGGAACAAGATAAAACCCCAGAAAAACAACTAAATGAAGTGGAAATAGGCCACCTTCCAGAAAAAGAATTCAGAATAATGATAGTGAAGATGATCCAGGACCTCGGAAAAAGAATGGAGGCAAAGATTGAGAAGATGCAAGAAATGTTTAACAAAGACCTAGAAGAATGAAAGAACAAACAGATGAACAATACAATAAGTGAAATGAAAACTACACTAGAAGGAATCAATAGTAGAATAACTAAGGCAGAAGAATGGATAAGTGACCTGAAAGACAGAATGGTGGAATTCACTGCTGCAGAACAGAATAAAGAAAAAAGAATGAAAAGAAATTAAGACAGCCTAAGAGGCCTCTGGGACAACATTAAAAGCAACAATATTCACATTATAGGGGTCCCAGAAGGAGAAGAGAGAAATAAAGGTACAGAGAAAATATTTAAAGAGAATATAGTTGAAAACTTCCCTAACATGGGAAAGGAAATAGCTACCCAAGTCCAGGAAATGCAGAGTCCCATACAGGATAAACCCAAGGAGAAACACTCCAAGACACATAGTAATCAAAGTGGCAAAAATTAAAGACAAAGAAAAATTATTGAAAGCAGCAAGGGAAAAATGACAAATAACATACAAGGGAACTCCCATAAGGTAACAGCTGATTTCTCAGCAGAAACTCTACAAGCCAGAAGAGAGTGGCATGATATACTTAAAGTGATGAAAGGGAAGAATCTACAACCAAGATTACTCTTCCCAGCAAGAATCTCATCAGATTCAATGGAGAAATCAAACTTTACAGACAAGCAAAAGCTAAGAGAATTCAGCACCACTAAACCAGCTCTACAACAAATGCTAAAGGAACTTCTCTAAGTAGGAAACAGAAGAGAAGAAAAGGACCTACAAACACAAACACAAAACAATTAAGAAAATAGTCATAGGAACATACATATCAATAATTACCTTAAACGTAAATGGATAAAATGCTCCAACCAAAAGACACAGGCTTACTAAATGGATACAAAAACAAGAAAAAAATATATGCTTTCTACAAGAGACCCACTTCAGACCTAGGGACACATACAGAATGAAAGTGAGGGGATGGAAAAAGATACTCCATGCAAATGGAAATCAAAAGAAAGCTGGAGTACCAATACTCATATTAGATAAAATAGACTTTAAATTAAAGAATGTTACAAGAGACAAGGAAGGACACTACATAATGATCAAGGGATTAATCCAAGAAGAAGATATAACAAGTATATATGCACCCAACATAGGAGCACCTCAATACATAAGGCAACTGCTAACAGCTATAAAAGAGGAAATCGACAGTAACACAATAAGAGTGGAGGACTTTAACACCTCACTTACATCAATGGACAGATCATCCAAAATGAAAATAAATAAGGAAACAGAAGCTTTAAATGACACAATAGACCAGATAGATTTAATTGATATTTATAGCACATTCCATCTAAAAACAGCAGACTACACTTTCTTCTCAAGTGCTCACAGAACATTCTCCAGGATAGATCACATCTTGGGTCACAAATAAAGCCTCAGTAAATTTAAGAAAATTGAAATCATATCAAGCCTCTTTTCTGACCAAACGGTATAAGATTAGAAATGAATTACTGGGAAAAAAACGTAAGAAACACAAATACATGGAGGCTAAACAGTACGTTGCTAAATAACCAAGAGATCACTGAAGAAATCAAAGAGGAAATCAAAAAATACCTAGAGACAAATGACAATGAAAACATGACGATCCAAAACCTATGGGATGCAGTAAAAGCAGTTCTAAGAGGGAAGTTTATAGCTATACAAGCCTACCTCAAGAAACAAGAAAAATCTCAAATAAACAATCTAACCTTACACCTAAAGGTACTAGAGAAAGAAGCACAAACAAAACCCAAAGTTAGCAGAAGGAAAGAAATCATAAAGATCAGAGCAGAAATAAATGAAATAGAAACAAAGAAAACAATAGAACAGATCAATAAAACTAAAAACTAGTTCTTTGAGAAGATAAAAAAAATTGATAAACCATTAGCCAGACTCATCAACAGAAATAGGGAGAGGACTCAGATCAATAAAATTAGAAATGAAAAAGGAGAAGTTACAACAGACACCACAGAAATACAAAGTATCCTAAGAGACTACTACAAGCAACTCTATGCCAATAACATGGACAACCTGGAAGAATTGGACAAATTCTTACAAAGATATAACCTTCCAAGACTGAACCAGGAAGGAATAGAAAATATGAACAGAACAATCACAAGTTATGAATTGAAACTGTGATTAAAAATCTTCCAACAAACAAAAGTCCAGGACCAGATGGCTTCACAGGTGAATTCTATCAAACATGTAGAGAAGAGCTAACACCCATCCTTCTCAAACTCTTCCAAACAATTGTGGAGGAAGGAAAACTCCCAAACTCATTCTATCAGACAAACATCACCCTGATACCAAAACCAGACAAAGATATTACAAAAGAAGAAAATTATAGACCAATATCACTGATGAATATAGATGCAAAAATCCTCAACAAAATACTAGCAAACAGAATCCAAGAACACATTAAATGGATCATACACCATGATCAAGTGGGATTTATCCCAGGGATTCAAGGATTCTTCAATATAGGCAAATCAATCAATGTGATACCCCATATTAACAAATTGAAGAATAAAAACCATATGATCATCTCAATAGATGCAGAAAAAGCTTTTGACAAAATTCAACACCCATTTATTATAAAAACTCTCCAGAAAGTGGGCATATCTCAGCATAATAAAGGCCATATATGAAAAACCACCAGCAAACCTCATTCTCAATGGTGAAAAACAGAAAGCATTTCCCCTAAGATCAGGAACAAGACAAGGATGTCCTCTCACCACTATTATTCAACATAGATTTTGGAAGTCCTAGCCACAGCAATCAGAGAAGAAAAAGAAATAAAAGGAATACAAATTGGAAAAGAAGAAGTAAAACTGTCCCTGTTTGCAGATGACATGATACTATACATAGAGAATCCTAAAGATGCTACCAGAAAACTACTAGAGCTAATCAATGAATTTGGTAAAGTTGCAGGATACAAAATTAATGCACAGAAATCTCTTGCATTCCTATA
>NW_006791315.1:493650-508834 GCF_000442215.2 Lipotes vexillifer | reverse complement strand
CTTACACCTAAAGGAACTAGAGAAAGAAGAACAAACAAAACCCAAAGTTAGCAGAAGGAAAGAAATCATAAAGATCAGAGCAGAAATAAATGAAATAGAAACAAAGAAAACAATAGAACAGATCAATAAAACTAAAAACTAGTTCTTTGAGAAGATAAAAAAAATTGATAAACCATTAGCCAGACTCATCAACAGAAATAGGGAGAGGACTCAGATCAATAAAATTAGAAATGAAAAAGGAGAAGTTACAACAGACACCACAGAAATACAAAGTATCCTAAGAGACTACTACAAGCAACTCTATGCCAATAACATGGACAACCTGGAAGAATTGGACAAATTCTTACAAAGATATAACCTTCCAAGACTGAACCAGGAAGGAATAGAAAATATGAACAGAACAATCACAAGTTATGAATTGAAACTGTGATTAAAAATCTTCCAACAAACAAAAGTCCAGGACCAGATGGCTTCACAGGTGAATTCTATCAAACATGTAGAGAAGAGCTAACACCCATCCTTCTCAAACTCTTCCAAACAATTGTGGAGGAAGGAAAACTCCCAAACTCATTCTATCAGACAAACATCACCCTGATACCAAAACCAGACAAAGATATTACAAAAGAAGAAAATTATAGACCAATATCACTGATGAATATAGATGCAAAAATCCTCAACAAAATACTAGCAAACAGAATCCAAGAACACATTAAATGGATCATACACCATGATCAAGTGGGATTTATCCCAGGGATTCAAGGATTCTTCAATATAGGCAAATCAATCAATGTGATACCCCATATTAACAAATTGAAGAATAAAAACCATATGATCATCTCAATAGATGCAGAAAAAGCTTTTGACAAAATTCAACACCCATTTATTATAAAAACTCTCCAGAAAGTGGGCATATCTCAGCATAATAAAGGCCATATATGAAAAACCACCAGCAAACCTCATTCTCAATGGTGAAAAACAGAAAGCATTTCCCCTAAGATCAGGAACAAGACAAGGATGTCCTCTCACCACTATTATTCAACATAGATTTTGGAAGTCCTAGCCACAGCAATCAGAGAAGAAAAAGAAATAAAAGGAATACAAATTGGAAAAGAAGAAGTAAAACTGTCCCTGTTTGCAGATGACATGATACTATACATAGAGAATCCTAAAGATGCTACCAGAAAACTACTAGAGCTAATCAATGAATTTGGTAAAGTTGCAGGACACAAAATTAATGCACAGAAATCTCTTGCATTCCTATACACTAATGATGAAAAATCTGAAAAGGAAATTAAGGAAACAATCCCATTTACCACTGCAACAAAAAGAATAAAATACCTAGGAATAAACCTACCTAGGGAGACAAAAGACCTGTATGCAGAAAACTATAAGACAATGATGAAAGAAATTAAAGATGATACCAACAGATGGAGAGATATACGATGTTCTTGGATTGGAAGAATCAATGTTGTGAAAATGACTCTACTACCCAAAGCAATCTACAGATTCAATGCAATCCCTATCAAACTATCACTGGCAATTTTTATGGAACTAGAACAAAAAATCTTAAAATTTGTATGGAAACACAAAAGAGCCTGAATAGCAAAATCAGTCTTGAGGGAAAGAAACGGAGCTGGAGGAATCAGACTCCCTGACTTCCGACTATACTACAAAGCTACAGTAATCAAGACAATATGGTACTGGCACAAAAACAGAAACATAAATCAATGGAACAAGATAGAAAGCCCAGAGATAAACCCACACACATATGGTCAACTAATCTATGACAAAGGAGGCAAGGATATACAATGGAGAAATGACAGCCTCTTCAATAAGTGGTGCTGGGAAAACTGGACAGCTACATGTAAAAGAATGAAATTAGAACAGTCCCTAACACCATCCACAAAAATAAACTCAAAATGGATTGGAGACCTAAATGTAAGACCGGACACTATAAAACTCTTAGAGGAAAACATAGGAAGAACACTCTTTGACATAAATCACAGCAAAATGTTTTTTGATCTACCTCCTAGAGTAATGGAAATAAAACAAAAATAAACAAATGGCACCTAATGAAACTCCAAAGCTTTTGCACAGCCAAGGAAACCATAAACAAGAAGAAAAGACAACCCTCAGAATTGGAGAAAATATTTGCAAATGAATCAATGGACAAAGGATTAATCTCCAAAATATATAAACAGCTCATGCAGCTCAATATTAAGAAAACAAACAACACAATCCAAAAATGGGCAGAAGACCTAAATAGACGTTTCTACAAAGAAGACATACAGATGGCAAAGAAGCACATGAAAAGCTGCTCAACATCACTAATTATTAGAGAAATGCAAATCAAAACTACAATAAGGTATCACCTCACACCAGTTAGAATGGGTATCATCAGAAAATCTACAAACAGCAAATGCTGGAGAGGGTGTGGAGAAAAGGGAACCTCTTGCACTGTTGGTGAGAAGGTAAATTGATACAGCTACTATGGAGAAAAGTATGGAGATTCCTTAAAAAACTAAAAACAGAATTTCCATATGACCCAGCAATCCCATTACTGGGCATATACCCAGAGAAAACCATAATTAAAAAAGACACATATACCCCAGTGTTCATTGCAGCACTATTTACAATAGCCAGGCCATGGAAGCAACCTAAATGCCCATCGACAGATAAAGGGATAAAGAAGTTGTGGTACATATATACAATGGAATATTACTCAGCCATAAAAAGGAATGAAATTGGGTCATTTGTTGAAATGTGGATCAATCTAGAGACTGTCATACAGAGTGAAGTAAGTCAGAAAGAGAAAAACAAATATCGTATATTAATGCATATATGTGGAACCTAGAAAAATGATACAGATGAAACGATTTGCAAGGCAGACATTGAGACACAGATGTAGAGAACAAACATATGGACACCAAGGGGGAAAGCCACTGGGGGGTTGTGCGTGGTGGTGTGATGAATTGGGTGATTGGGATTGACATATATACACTGATGTATATAAAACTAATGACTAATAAGAACAAAAAAAAAAAGAAGAAGACTGATCACTTATTTGGAGTCATTTCTTATTTAATGATTTATTTCCACTCTTTTGGATCACTTAAATGCAGATTTTACACTCTAGCCCAGCAAATTGTACTTTTAAGCTGTTCATAATCACTCTATTCTGCTTTTTAATATCTTTTGATGACACAAAGAGCCACACATGTAACTGTTATCAATAAGTATATGTTACCTTTCATTTCAATGAAATATATGTTATTTGATGGGTGGTACTTAGAAAAACAAATTTTAGGTTCTTAGAAGAATGATTCTATAATTTAAGGAAAGATGTTAACCACAATAGACAAATTCAGTGCTCACATCCCTTACTGGCTTTATATGTTAAATGAAGTAAAATTTTAGAGAAAGTATGAGAATCTACCTGTCTCAAAATATCTCAAGATACCTAGAGGTAATTGAAATACAACCATTTAAAATGCATGATCCCGTATTAACATGTAAATACTCCTGGTGCGAATATTATTGAACTGAGGTCAGCTGTCCACATGTTAGTATTGACACATTCATCTCATTCTTTCATTCACCTCAACTAGTAGGTAATTAACTATAAATCATTGCCAAAGACAAAATGATAGTCTCTGGGCAGATCCTCAACTTCCATATGAACATTTCACTAAAACAGAGCCACTTGAGATCATGCCATGCCGATGGGGCTTCAAGTGGGATTTCCTTTCCCATCTTCCTTTTTATAACAATCTTTTTCTCATTTTAAGCACACCATCCACCCAGCCTGAACCTATGGGGTGCGAAACTAGAGGAAAAAATCAAAATATAGGTATTAGCAACGTCTCTGATAATCAAGGCACCATAACTCACAGGAGGGATTTGTCTTTGTTTCCTTTGTATTTCTATTAAACGATGAATGATGGTAGAAATGACATTTGTTGAGATGTTGTGAATTGAAATATATTATACAGTGGGATGCTTGGTATCAAAATTACCTTTTTCATTTCCTTAATACTCTCAAAGATTTCATTGTTCTTAATAGGAGTCCTGTGATACCCAGGCAAAGTGAATGAGTGTTAGTAAAGAATATTGAAGACATTTGGTCTTGTTTATGGTTTCCTTTGCTGTGCAAAAGTTTTGAAGTTTCATTAGGTCCCATTTTTTAATTTTTGTTTTTATCTCCATTACTCTAGGAGATGGGTGAAAAAGGATCTCGCTGTGATTTATGTCATAGAGTGTTCTGCCTATGTTTTCCTCTAAGAGTTTGATAGTTTCTGGCCTTACCTTTAGGTCTTTAATCCATTTTGAGCTTATTTTTGTGTATGGTGTTAGGGAGTGATCTAATCTCATACTTTTACATGTACCTGTCCAGTTTTCCCAGCACCACTTATTGAAGAGGGTGGCCTTTCTCCACTGTACGTTCCTGCCACCTTTATCAAAGATAAGGTGTCCATATGTGCGTGGGTTTATCTCTGGGCTTTCTATCCTATTCCTTACAATAGCCCGGAGATGGAAACAACCTAAGTGCCCATCGTCAGATGAATGGATAAAGAAGATGTGGCACATATATACAATGGAATATTACACAGCCATAAAAAGAAACGAAATTGAGCTATTTGTAATGAGGTGGATAGACCTAGAGTCTGTCATACAGAGTGAAGTAAGTCAGAAAGAGAAAGACAAATACCGTATGCTAACACATACATATGGAATTTAAGGAAAAAAAATGTTATGAAGAACCTAGGGGTAAAACAGGAATAAAGACACAGACCTACTCGAGAACAGACTTGAGGATATGGGGAGGGGGAAGGGTGAGCTGTGATAGGGCGAGAGAGAGACATGGACATGTATATACTAACAAACGTAAGGTAGATAGCCAGTGGGAAGCAGCCACATGGCACAGGGATACCAGCTCGGTTCTTTGTGGCTGCCTGGAGGGGTGGGATAGGGAGGGTGGGAGGGAGGGAGACAAAGAGGGAAGAGATATGGGAACATATGTATATGTATAACTGATTCACTCTGTTATAAAGCAGAAACTAACACACCATTGTAAAGCAATTATACCCCAATAAAGATGTTAAAAAAAAAAAGAATATTGAAGACAGTGATGCCTTATTTTAATTAGGCTACAGATTCATAACAAGGCTCAATTCCTTCCTCCCTTCCTCCCTCCCTTTCTTCCTTCCTTCCTTCCTTCCTTCCTTCCTTTTCTTCCTGATGGAATAACAAATATTTATAAAAAATATTCTGAGAACTAAGAATCACAAAGAACGGCACCCTCTGTTTTCACTATTAATAATGAGAAAGAATTTGATGCATACTCTCATTGACTGAATGTCTTGTTTGCATATTCTGCATGATTTTAAGGATGGTGAAAATTTCGTATTTATGTCTCATGAATTTACATGATGTCTTCAAGCAAATGTACCATATAGTCAGGTAAGACCATGTTTTATATTTTCTTGAACATATATTAAATTGCATAGAAAAATATTTTCATTAATGTGCCAAATACTATTAAAAGTAATTTTAAATTGCTTAAGTAATTAAAAGATTACTTGATAATGTAAATTTACATTCACTGTTGTTTCTTGGGTACAAGTTTTCCTCTGCCTGTCATTTGTCAATTATTTCTCTGCTCATTAATTCATTCCTACTTTTTACTTATTAGAATTATATTAACTGGAATATATTGTGGATTACACTCTAAATAATGTCCTTCTTTACAATTGCACCTTAATTGCTTTTTGTAAGTTCCACAAATACTAGTGGTCCAATATCTTCTCTTCTTTTGGCTCCTAATTTCCACGAAGTATCAATAAATTAAACTGTACTCTTAAAAGCAGAATATCAGCTTTTATCTTGGTATACAACAGAATGACTTCTGAAAATATTACCAAGAAGCTCTAGGAATAAACCTACCTAGGGAGACAAAAGACCTATATGCAGAAAACTATAAGACAATGATGAGAGAAATTAAAGATGATACCAGAAACAGAAACAGCTTCATTTTATTAGGATTAATTTCTTTCTCTCAGATGCTAATACTCTATTCTAATTCTGTCAAATGCATATGTGCAAATGCAATTGTTTTTGACCAAGATTATTAATGTGTGTCTATATTGATTCTCAAATGTCTTTCTGTTTCTCTGTCATGACATTTATTGTACTTCAAAACTATCTAGAAAATGCAAATTTGACAGATAGTCCTTGTTAACTGCCAACGTGAATGTACCATAAACTCCAAATTTATGAGTTTAAAAGAACCATAGTTTCATCCAATTATAGTTTCATAAGCATAGTTTCTTTGAATGATAGAGGACCGTGTATAACAAATATTCAATAAGTTACAATAAAGCTTTTTTGGTCTACTTGGAAAGCAAGAAGATCAGTTAAGTCTAAAAAATTCTTTGGCAGGATCTTTCAGCAAAGTGTTCATATGGAAGTTGAGGATCTGCTCAGAGACTTCATTTTGTCTTTGACAATGAATTATAGTTAATTACTTACTAGGTGAGATGAATGAAAGAATGAGATGAACATGTCAATACTAACATGTGGACAGCTGACCTCAGTTCAATAATATCTGCACCAGGAGCATGTACATGTTAATAAGGATCATGCATTTTAAATAATTGCATTTCAATTATTTCCAAATCTTTGCTTTCAAGAAAGATGAAGGAAAAATCTAGAAAATTTTCAGCTGAGGGTTCTTAAAATGATTTCTGATGCTAAATTATTTTTGTAATTTTTTTTTTTGCTCAAAACTTGAAGCTATACCAAAACTGCTTCTATTTCCCTTCAACTTTGTTTGGTCAACAAGGTGCCCTCCCAGACAATAGAAGCCATGAAGGGCTTAGACCTCACAAGACACCACTCCTGACACCATTCTGGGGAGATGCTGGGGAGGCCAAGATACTCTGCTTGGAGAAAGGAAGCATTTCTTTAGAACCTCCTGAAACATCTTCCTAACCTGGCCTGCCATTCCTCATTTCCTCAAGTTCAATAATGGTGGCACAAATGGCAGAGAGAGGTTGTTTTCTTTAAGCCATTCCCTACTGTGTCCCTTAATTTGTGGTTGTCATTGTTGTGTTCCATCCTTTACCATTACCTATTAGTTTGAATGTCTTACCTAAAATCCCTCGACAGTAATGTGGCCTTATTTATGTCCTAACGGAGAGGAGAATCATCTCACTTCTCATCAAAAAGCTTCTCCATGGATATGCTTTTGTATGGTCCATGAACTGAATGGTTTTTATACTGCTTTCTTCAAATTTTCTTAATTCTACTTGTGCTCTTTTTCTGTTTCTTTTCTGTTTTTGTTTTGCTTTATTGTAGTATAGTTGGCTAACAATATTATATTAATTTCAGGTGTACAACATAGTGATGTGATATTTTTATAGATTATACTCCAGATAAAGTTATTACAAAATATTGGCTATATTTCCTGTGCTGTATATTGCATCCATACATGAAGGAAATTATGCTTAGTGAAATAAGTCAGACAGAAAAAGACAAATACTGTATGTTTTCACTTATACGTGGAATCTAAAAAATAAAACAAGCAAATACATATAACAAAACAGAAATGGACTCACAGATACAGAGAACAAAGTAGTGGTTACCAGTGGGGAGAGGGATGGGGGGAGGAGCAAGATGGGGGAAGGAGATTAAGAGGTACAAATTACTGGGTGTAAAATAAGTTACTTGTGCTCATTTGTGTGTGTGTGTGTGTACTTAGTTCAATACAACTTTATAACATGTATAGGTATATGTATCAACTACCACAGTAATGACACAGAAGAGTCTCATTACCCCAATGCTTTTCATAGACACACACACCTGCCTCCCATCTCTCTACTTCTTACTTGGGAGACCACTACACTGTTCTCATTTCTATTTTTTCTTTTCACAAATGTTATATAAGTGGAACATACAATATGTAACTTTTGGGGATTGATTTTTTTCACTCAGCCTAATTCCCTTGAGACTCATCCAAGTTGTTATTTTTGTTTGTTTTTTTGCGGCACGCGGGCCTCTCACTGCTGTGGCCTCTCCCACCACGGAGCACAGGCTCCGGACGTGCAGGCCCAGCGGCCATGGCCCACGGGCCCAGCCGCTCCACGGCACGCGGGATCCTCCCAGACCGGGGCACGAACCCACGTCCCCTGCATCGGCAGGCCGTATCCCAACCACTGCGCCCCCAGGGAAGCCCCAAGTTGTTATTTGTATCAAGAGTACACCCTTTTTATTGTTAATGTTCTTCCATGGTATGGATGTACTACATTTTGTTTAACCACCCATCCACTGAAGAATATATGAGTTGTTTATATTTTTTGACTATTATGATTAAAGCTGCTCTGAACATTTGAGTACAGGTTTTTGTATGAATGTAAGTTTTGTATTTCTCTGGGATAAATGCACCAAATGCAACTGCTGGGTTGTATGATAATTATATGTTTAGTTTTATAAGAAATGGCTAAAGTATCTTCCAGAGTGGCTATACCATTTTACATTCCCTCCAGCAAACAGCATTTTCTGCTATTACTACTTTTCCTTTTAGCCAGTCTAAAGGGTGTATAGTGATAGCCCATGGTGGATTTAATCTGCATCTCCTTGATAGCTATTGATGTTGATTATCTTTCCATATGCTTGTTTGCCATGTCTATATTCTCTTTACTGAAATATCTGTTCATGTCTTTTTCCCATTTTGAAATTTGAACTTTTGTTTCTTTTTTGACTGTTGAGTTTTGAGAGTTCATTATATATTCTAGACACAACTCCTTTGGCAGATATAAGGTTTGCACTATTTTATCTCAGCTTATAATTTATCTTTTCATACTCATAAGAGGATCTTTCACAGAGCAAAAATTTTGAATTTGATGAGGTACAATTTATCAAGCTTTCCTTTTATGGCTCATACTTTTGGTATCAAGTCTAAGTAATATTTGCCTAGCCTTAAATCTTGAAGATTTTCTCCTATGCTTTTTTCCTAAAAGTTTACATTTTTACATTTTATGTGTAAGTCTATAATTCATTTTGAGTCAATTTTCTATAAGGTATGAGGTTTAGTTTGAATTTGTGTTTACTTTATTTTATTTTTCATCTATGGATGTCCAATTTTTCCACATCATTTATACCATAAGAGATATTGATCTGTAGGGTTTTTTTTTTTGATACTGTGATCATCTAAGTATCTTTGTAAGACTGACTTTATAAAATGAGTTCATAAATGTTCATTCCTCTTTTAATTTCTAGAAGAGATCACATAAAATTGGTGTTAATTCCTTAAAAGTTTGGTAGAATTCTCCAGTGACACCATTTGGGCCTGGAGATTTCTTTTAGTGGAGCTTTTAAATCATGAATTCAATTTCTTTAATGGTTATAGGACTATTCACATTATCTATTTAATGTTGGTTGGGTTTCAAAATTTGTGATTTTTCAAGGAATTGGTCCATCTCTTATAAGGTGTTAAATTTATGAGTACAAAGCTTTTTGTAATATGAACTTAATATCCTTTTAATGGTTGGAGGGTCTGTAGTGACATACCCCTTTATCCCTATTCCTTTCCTCCCCTTCTCCCCCAATCAGTCTTGCTAGAGGTTTATCAACTTTATTGATATTTTTGAAGAACAATCTTTTTGTTTTATTGATTTTTCTGTTTTACTTTTTTAAAGTTAGTTGATTTCTCCTCTTACATTTATTCTTTTTGCTTGTTTTTTTTTTAGATTTATTTTGCTGTTATTTTTCTATTTTTTGAGGAAGGCACTTTGATTATTAATTTGAGATATTTTCTCTCTTTAATATAGGCATTTAGTGCTATACATTTCTCTCTTGGGACTGATTTACCTGTATTCTGAATATTTTGACATGTTATATTTTCATTTTTATTTCATTATATGTATTTTTATATTTCTTTTGAGGCTTCTCTTTAACCCATAGATGACTTAAGAGCATGATGTTTAATTTCCAAATGTCTGGAAATTTTTCTCTTGTCTTTTTGTTATCAATTTCTAGGTTTACTCCATTATGTTCAGAGAACATATTTTGTGTAATTTCCATTCTTTAAAAAATTTTGAGGTTTGTTTTATGGCCCAGGGTATAGTTTATCTTGGTGAACATACTATACTCATTTGGATAAAAGTGTGTATTCAGTAGTTGTTCAGTGATATGTAGTGAATTAGATCTTGTTGCTTGATTGTATTGTTCAGATCTTCCACATCCTTGTTGATTTTCTGTGTAGTAGTTGTATGAATTACTATGTTGACCTGAAATAAATAGGTTGTCAAATATTTCTCCAGCAAATATTGGTTTATTCAGAACCAGTAGAGAATTGCAGTTTGGGGTTTGCAACCATAGAAAACCATGTGCAAGTCCCTGCAGGTCAAGGGAAGGAGACCATTCTTACAGAGAGGAAAAGGAAGTTGGGAGGGCTGTAATAAACAAAGAGTCCATGGCATTTCATTGGCTAAGTCCTTGCCAGGAAAGAAGAGGAGTCTTTCTTCTTTCTCTTGGGCTTGGCTATCATGGTAGGGCATAAGAGCTCCCCCATCTGGTTTCCCAACTATATTTAATTGAGGTTTCTGTTTATTAAATTTTTACAGCAGAGAGGTGAATGTTGAAGTCTCTAGTGTGGACTTTATTTCTCCTTTCATCTTTGTCAGAATATGCTTCATGTATTTTGAAGCTTAATTTTTTGGTGCATACACACTTAGAATTGTTATATCTTCCTGGTGGATTGATTCTTTAATCATTACCTGATGTTCCTCTTTTTGTCTCTAGTAAATTTCTTTGCTCGAGTCACCTTTATCAGATTTTAATGTTAATAAAACAATTCCTGCTTTTTAATGAATAATGCTTATATGGTATATCTTTTTCTCTATTTTACATTAGTCTATGTTGTTGAATTTGAAGTCAGTTTCTTGTAAACAGCATTTGCTTGGGTTGTGTTTGTATCTTTGTTTGTAAATCTGTACTACTAATCTCTGCCTTTTAATTGACATCTTTAGACCTTCTACATTTAAAGAATTATTGATATGTTAGAGCTTTAGTCTGCCATTTTATTATTTGTTTTTCTGTTTGTTTACTCTGTTTCTTGTTCTTCTAGCTATCCTTTCTTGCCTTCCCATTGGTTACTTGAACATGTTTTAGGACTCAATCTTAATTGGTTTACAGTGTTTTTGTGTTGTTTCTCTTTCCATAGTTTTCTAAGTGCTAAGCATATTACAATATGCATATGTGACTTGTGAACAACCTATAGATATCAACATTTTTCCACTTTGAGTAAAGTGTGGGACTTGCTTGCATTTATGTCCCTTTAAGAGTATGTCTCTTATTAACAAATTCTTTTAGTTTTCCTTCACCTGAAAGTGTCTGTGTTCCTCCATCATTTCTGAAGTATAGTTTCCCTGGACATAGAATTTTCATCTGACAGTTCTTTTCTTTCACCGCTTGAAAAATGTGCCAACTCCTTCTAACTTCTGTGGTTTCAGATGAGAAATGTTCTGTCATTTGGATTGTTTTTTTCCCATAGGTAATACATTGTTTCTCTCCAAATGCTCTCACAATTTTTTCTTTGTCTTTATTGTTCAGAAGGTTAATCATAATGTGTTTTGGTGTGGCTTTCTTTGAGTTTGCTTAGATTCTTGAACCAATCAATCTATGTCTTTCACCAAATCTGGGAAGTTTTCTGAATATTTCTTCAAATACTCTTTCTGCTCCACTCTGTTTCTCCTCCCCTTTTAGATCCAGTATTGGATCTTTTTGTCATTTCTGCACAGGTCCCTGAGGGTCTGTTCATTTTTTCCCCAGTCTTTTTTTTTTTTTTTTATCTCTGTTGTTCATTTTAGGTAACTTCTATTGATCTGTATTCAAGTTCATCAATTCTTTGCTCTGTCATCTCAACTCTACTATTGAGCACATCCAGCAAGTTTTAAAATTTCTATATTTTTTCATATAATTTTCATTTGATATATTTATTATAACCTATTTCTTTCATGTGATTTTGTTTTTTCATTTGTTTCAAGATAATTTATAATTGTGTATTGAAACATTCTTATGATGGCTGTTTTAAAATTCTTGTCAGATGATTCTAACATTTTTGTCATCCTGATGGCAGCATCATTTGATTGTGTTTTGCCATTCAAATTGTGATTTTCCAACAGGTGATTTTCTACTGTATCCTGGACATTTAAACTATTATGTCAGAAAACTCTATATTAAATATAAATATTTTATTTTAGCGGGCAACTCTTTTTAGCTTCAACATGCAGATCCTGGACTACTTTTTTGGGCTCTGGTACCAATGGCAAATTTATTTCAGAACCTTTACTATGGTTAATTTGGTCTGCTTGGTGTATCTGGTGCAAATGAGACTCCCATTGGTCACTGCTTAGGAAATTGAAGAATTTTTCCAGGCTATCTGCATCTTGGTGGAGTAGGGAGTGTCTGGCCCATTGGGAGGAAGAAGCTTCCTGGTCCAGGACATCTATTATGCCAAAGTTTCCGCTTCATGGTGCTACCTGGTCACTGGATGTCTTTAGGTGCAGGAGGTGAGTCTCAGGTCTTGTAGGGACAAAGGGCTTCCTGAGTTGGCCTCTTATTGTGTCTGAATCCCCATTGCAGGCACTCCTAGCTGCCTGTTATCTCTTAGTTGTAAGGAGATTCTCAGGTCCAGAGGAGAGATAGAGTGTTTCCTAAATCAGGGTGATTACTGTGGTGAGATTCCCCCTTGATGAGTTGCCAAGCATCTCTGGGTAGGGGAGGAGAATCCCAGTCCTGGTGAGAAGGATAGTGCTTCCCCTGGCTGCCTGTTGTCAGTGGGGCCCTCTTGCTAGTGCTGCTGGGCTTGCCTCCTAAATAGTGTGGAGGAATGAATCTACAGGAGCCAACCTTTTTTCCTAGGTTAGGTGTGAGGAAACATGGCATCTGGGTTGTCTTCTTCTGATGGGTGGAAGTTTATAAGAGGCAATGGGACTGTGTTTTTCCTCCCGTGCTGGGGTACTTAACCAGGTTGCCTTCCTCTGTCTACCTTCCAAGGTTCTCTTTTGGTTGCATATTGAATTATTTCCAAGGTTTTAAATTGCATTGAGTGAGGGCTTCCCTGGTGGCGCAGTGCTTGAGAGTCCGCCTGCCGATGCAGGGGACGCGGGTTCGTGCCCCGTTTCGGGAAGATCCCACATGCCGCGGAGCGGCTGGGCCCGTGAGCCATGGCCACTGAGCCTGCGCGTCCGGAGCCTGTGCTCCGCAAATGGGAGAGGCCACAACAGTGAGAGGCCCGCATAACGCAAGAAAAAAAAAAAAAAAAATTGCATTGAGTGAGGAGAAGCAGAGAGAAACAAGCCTACACTATCTTCTCTGGACCTAATTTATACTGTAGACAAAATGCCTAAAAATACAAAGGTTCTCTGCTAAACAAATTTTCCTCAGGAGATGCGTGGTTGACAGGACCATATAAATTTCCAAATTATTTACTGAGAATTGCTCACAGCAAATAAGCTGAGGTTCCAGTTGTTAAAAAACACACTACTTTTTGAGAATCTGCTTTTAAGCAAGAATTGATCTGCAACTAGAAGAAAACTGACACATATTAGGTCTCAATATGTAATTGTTGAATGAATGACATAATGAATGAAAATTAAAGACTTTCTCCCCTAACATCATGATGATGCAGATGGCCAAGTAAGGGCTAGATGTTTTGAAATGAATATGACATATATTTTTGCTGGATTTGCCTGGTGATTTATTTTCCTGATTCTAGACATGGATGATCCCCCTAAAAATCTAAAATTAACACAGAAAGAAGAAAATTTGAATGTGTTATTGTACTAAGGACCAGAAAGTTCTTGAAAAATGAATGAAGAAGAGTAGATCCAGAGACGCCCAGAGTTCATGCAGAAGAGATTGAGGAACATCTGTCATTTGGAGGATTGGTCCAGGACAGGGGCTTGAATTGAACCATAACATTAATTACCAGTAACTCCAGGGTGACTTGAATCAGAGATTTTAGTTAAGGTTCCCTTAGCAATTGGAGCTCCCAGTGTTCTGGTAATGCAGAGAGGCAAAGACAGAGGACAGTGTTCAGACTGATCGCCCCTTCCCAAGAGAGTACCCTGGAGGAAGAGGAGAATGTACTATCAAACACCAAGCTTCCATGCTTCTCTCTGTGGACCCATCTGAGGGTCGGATCCCTGAAGACATCTCTGAGAAGTTACTGCTCTAGCTCCTCATTGACCCTCCTCTATAAGGCACTATTTTCTCTCTTTACAACCTGTCTCGCTTTTCCTCCGACAAACAGACCAGTCACAGCCCTTCCCAGAGTGGGCACCTCTGACAACCACCTTACAAATCCCTTGCTACTAAGAGATAGCTGGGTCATCTAGGGCATGCACTGCCCCATCCCATGGACCTGGTTTTGGATCCTGACATCAGAACTTAGCCAGAAGCTTAGTCTCTCTGCATTCCACTGCTGATGAGCTCCAGCAAGAGAAATTACTGTGGAATGGCACCGGCCTCTGTCTACAGACTTCAAACACTCACAACAGATGAGGCCTGGTGTTGGTTAAGGGCCATTTGCAACTGTGGCTCTGTGTTTCCGCTGTACTTTTTTATGTTTTGCATTACCCATTCTGCTCTGCCTCCCTCACACAGGCCCTGGAGACGGACTCTGCAGGCAGACACTGCAGTCCTTCAGTGGGAGATGGAGGCCTGCCTTCACTTGCACATGTGTCATATTTTGTATGTGAGGAAATTACAAGCAAACCCTCACAGTCAGATATTGGGCTGTTTTTTCTGCCGTGGATGGTACTGGGCAGAGCTGAGCCCAGCACTTTCCATCCTGCCCGCTTCTGACCAGTAGCACATTTGGTAAATCTAGTCTTTCCCTGGGGAACAGAGGAATTAGTTGTGCAAAAAGCTACAGTTCCATTCAGGAATCTCACCTTTGAGCAGGACGAAACCAGAAACATATCTCTCAGAGGACAGCCACATTTCAGAGACAAAATACCACATTCTGTGTTACTCTATCCCCTATAGCCCCAAGAAGATAGACAGCTGCCCGTAGGTCTCCCCCAAGAAAGGGGCTAGACTGAGTCCATGAGCTGAGTTGCCAAAGAATCCTGATCAGAAGGTTGGAGAAAGATTGAGGTCATCGAAAGGACTTTCCCTA
>NW_006791315.1:464511-493640 GCF_000442215.2 Lipotes vexillifer | reverse complement strand
CATTGGCTTCTCCACAATCTAATTTGTACCATTTTCTAGAATCTTGTCTTTAAGAGACCTTATTGAACTGCAAGGCTCCCAAGAAGAGATAATTTGGGGAATTCTTTCTTTCTTTCTTTCTTTCTTTTTCTTTCTTTCTTTCTTTCTTTCTTTCTTTCTTTCTATCTATCTATCTTTCTTTCTTTCTTTCTTTCTCTCTTACTTTCTTCTTTCTTTCTTTCTTTCTTACATTTCTCTTCTGATCCTTATTATTGGAGTATAATTGCTTTATAATAGTGTGTTAGTTTCTGCTGTATAACAAAGTAAATCAGCTATACATATACATATATCCCCATATCTCTTCCCTCTTGCGTCTCCCTCCCATCCTCCCTATCCCACCCCTCTAGGTAGACACAAAGCACCAAGCTGATCTCCCTGTGCTATGTGGCTGCTTCTCACTAGTTATCTATTTTACATTTGGTAGTGTATATATGTCCATGTCACTCTCTCACTTCGTCCCAGCTTACCTTTCCTCCTCCCCGTGTCCTCAAGTCCATTCTCTACCTCTGCATCTTTATTCCTGTTCTGCCCCTAGGTTCTTCAGAACCTTTTTTTTTTTTTAGATTCCATATATATGTGTTAGCATACGCTATTTGTTTTTCTCTTTCTGACTTACTTCACTCTGTGTGACAGTCTCTAGGTCAATCCACCTCACTACAAATAAGTCAATTTCGTTTCTTTTTATGGATGAGTAATATTCTATTGTATATATGTGCTACATCTTTATCCATTCATCTGTCGATGGACATTTAGGTTGCTTCTATGTCTTGGGTATTGTAAATAGAGCTGCAATGAACATTGTGGTGCACGACTCTTTTTGAATTATGTTTTTTTCAGGGTATATGCCCAGGAGTGAGATTGCTGGGTCGTATGGTAGTTCTATTTTTAGTTTTTTAAAGAACCTCCTTACTGTTCTCCATAAGAAAGATACTCTTGGGTTAGGAGGGATTGTGGGGAGAGGGAGAAGGAGAAGGTAGCTACAGCATAAATATGGTTTATTTTGCTGAAAAACTAAATATTACTCAAATTTTTTCTACTTTGAAATTTTTGTTTAAAAAATAATAATAATATGGAGTCAAGTGAAAAAATTCTTTGCATTGCAGTGACAAAATAAGATACTTCAAAGACTTTTAGACTTTACTTTAGGCTGCACTGAGCTATGTCCACCTGATTACAAGTCACCATGCCTTGTCACAGGACCCATAAGGGGGACATCAAGGAGGCATCTTATCTGTGCCTCTTGAGGGATGATCAGTTCAGAGATGGGGTCCTCTGTGGGGCTGTTGGGAATTGGAGGGAGGAAAGGGGACCTCACAGGAGATGGGAATCTTGTCTTAGTAAAGCATTAGGCAAATCATGAGGATAGGCTTGCTAAAAGCTTGTTGCCTAAGATTGGGTGTCTGTCAATCTGGCTGGGGGCTCACCAATGAATGGTTCTGTGTCTCTTCTTTTGCTATAAAAATCATAAAGACTCAATCCTCAAACCAATCTTCCAACAAACCTGCCTTTTTAGAGGGATTCAGGGTATGAAGGATGCATATCCATTATTGTAGAATTTCATAGAGAATGTAAAATGTAGTTTTAACCATAACTTGTGTTATCTTCTTTAACTTCAGGGCAGTAAAGCTATTTTTAGGAATGAGAAAACTGAGGTTAAAGGAACTAGGAAACTAGCCTAAGGAGACCTGGTGGGTAGAGCACAGCAGAGACCATCATCCCAGTCTCCTTGTGTTTTATACACTGCCTCTCTCCACTACACTTCATGGTCTCCAACTAAAAAGTGTACGGCAATGTACTTCCAAGCAACTGGGAGAGGGTTGCTAAGAGGGATGCTGTGGAGGTCAGACTCCTGCAAATGAGGGTAGGTGGCTTTTCCAAGTGAGTTTTAGCAGCCATCTGTGTCACCTGCATTTCCAAACTTCCTTGTGATTTGTATTCTCCTAAGGTGGCAGCTCTGACAAATGTAAAAGCTAATGAGATAATGTGGGTCTGGCTATCGTTCAAAGTAGACAAAATACCAGCAAACAATTCCCTTGTAGTGTAGACAATTTAGACTATAAGTTGATTAGGAAAGATCCTCTAACAAAACTGAAGGTGTGGTCCCATTGCAAATCAGGATCCCTGATTTGTAGCAATTATGAGAGTGCTTCCCCACCTTACCAGCCTGGAGTTCTCATGCTGTTACACAGTTATGGGACCTCTGAGTTGTACATACACTGTTTCCCCATGATCTAGTCACAACTATAGCTAAAAGGGATATGACAAGCAAACTTAAAGCATTTTGTTCTGAAAAGGGAAAGCAAAGAGCTTGTGTCCTTTATTTCAAATATTTTAATCTTTTAAATAATCTTATTGAAAATAAATAATGTTACTGAGAAATTAAATAATCAATTTATCATGTGGCTTAAAAAACAATCTCATCCTTAATGTTCTAATATAATCTTACCAAAATTATTTACAGTACTTTATAAACCACCATCCATCAGTATGCAGAACATGTGCGGCTGGTGTTACCAGAGCATGCAGTGTTATTTGGAACATTCTTTGTACAACAGCTTTTCTGGTAAAGGTCAGTAAAAGGAGCATGCTCCTTTCAACAGCACATCTCTTGAAGACCCTATGCAAGGTCTGTGAAGATCTGCATGTTTACTAGCAGCAGTAAAACAGAGAAAAATGGAAATATTAAAGAAGCTCTAGATGGCTAAACTCCCAAGAACAAGCAAGTCTGGATCTTGGGCATACATTTCCTCAGAGAAGGACTTTGAAGTTTGTTTCAATCTGTGAAATTCTAGTAACGGTCTAAATTTGCTCCTCACATCTGGTGGAGATAATTGCAACAACAAATGGTATAGACATGTCCATTTGTTCATGTATTCATTCAATAATTTAAGACAGTTTTATTGAAAGTTCCTATGTATAAGAAAATGGTCTCAGCATTTCAAGGAGTAGAGAAATAAGATCGTCCTTGCCCTCAAAGACCTTACTCTGAATTTTGGACAGGAGGATTCATAAGTACACAATGGTAATATGTGGTACACTGAGATAAACATCATAAGCTGTATCAGATTCAGAGATGTTTTATATGATGGTATATAAGACACTGATGAAAGAAAATGAAGACAACACAAACATTGATGGAAAGCTCATTGACTGGAAGAATTAATATTGTTAAAATGAGCATATTACCTGAGGCAATCTACAGATTTAATGCAATCCCTGTCAATACCAAAGGATTTTTTCACAGAACTAGAACAAATAATTCTAAAATTTGTATAGAAACACAGAAGACCCTGAATAGCCAAAACAATCTTGAGAAAGAAGAACATAACAGGAGGTATCATGCTTCCTGATTTCAAACTATACTACAAAACATCAGTAATCAAAACAGTATGGTACTGACACTAATACAGACACATAGATCAATGGAAAAGGATAGAAACCCCAGAAATGAACTCACACTTATATGGGCAATTAATCTACAAGAAAGGAGGCAAGAATATACAACAGGGAAAAAACAGCTTCTTTAATAAATGGTGTTGGGATAACTGGACAGCTACATGCAAAAGAATAAAACTGGGCTACTTTCTCACATAATATACAAAAAAACCCTCAAAATGAAGACTTATATGTAAGACCTGAAACCATAATACGTCTAGAAGAAAACAGAGGCAGAACACTCTTTGACATCAGTCTTAGCAAATTTTTTAGATATGTCTCTCCAGGCAAGGAAAACAAAAAACAAAAATAAACAAATCAAACTACATCAAACTAAAAAGCTCTTGCATAATGAAGGAAACTATTAACAAAATGAAACAGTTGCCTACTGAATGGGAGAAGATATTTGCAAATAATATATATGATAAGGGGTTAATATCCAGAATATACAAAGAATCCATACAACTCAACATCAAAAAAGCAAACAACCCGGGCTTCCCTGGTGGCGCAGTGGTTGAGAGTCCGCCTGCGGATGCAGGGGACACGGGTTCGTGCCTCGGTCCAGGAAGATCCCACATGCCGTGGAGTGGCTAGGCCCATGAGCCATGGCTGCTGAGCCTGCGCGTCCAGAGCCTGTGCTCCTCAACAGGAGAGGCCACAACAGTGAGAGGCCCGCATCGCAAAAAAAACAAGCAAACAACCCAATTAAAAGATGGGCAGAAGATCTGTATAGACACTTTTCCAAAGAAGACATACAGATAGCAACAAGCATACGAAAAGATGCTGAACATCATTAATCATTAGGGAAATGTAAATCAAAACCACAGTGAGATATCACCTCACACTTGTCAGAATGGCTGTTATCAAAAAGACAACAAATAAGTGTTGGTGAGGATGTAGAGAGGAGGGAACCCATGTGCTCTATTGGTAGGAGTGTAAATTGGTGCAGCCATTCTGGAAAACAGTATGGAGATTCCTCAAAACTTAAAAATAGAGCTACCATACGACACAGCAATTCTACTCTGGGGTATTTATCTGAAGAAAATGCAAATATTAATTCAAAGAGATATATGCACTTCTATATTCACTGCAGCATTATTTACAACAGCGAATATATGGAAGCAACCTAAACGTCCATCAATAGGTGAATGGCTAAAGAAGATGGGATATATATATATATATATATATATATATATATATATATATATATATATATGTATATATATACATATATATATATATACACATACACACACATAGAATGGAATGTTACTCAGCCATAAGAGAATAAAATCTTACCATTTGGGAAAACATGGATGGGCCTAGAGGGTATTATGCTAAGTGAAATAAATAAGACAGAGAAAAAGAAATGCTGAATGATTTTGCTTATATGTGGAATCTAAAAAACAAAACAAATGAACAAATATAACCAAAGAAATATAAAGTCATAGATAAAGAGAACAGAGGGATGGCAGGTAGGGAGAGGAGAGAAATAGGTGAAGAAGATTATGAGGTACAAACGTTCAGTTACAAAATAAATGAGACACTGGTATGAAAGGTAAAGTGTGGTGAATATAGTCAATAATTATGTAATATCTTTGTATGGTGACAGGTGGTAACTAGACGTATGGTGGTGATGATTTTGAATTGTACAGAAATATCGAATCACTATGTTGTATACCAACAACTAACATAGTGTTGTAGGTCAATTATACTTTAAAAGCAAGCAAGCAAGCAGACAACAAACTAGTAGAAAAAAAGATCAGATTTGTGGTGACCAGAGGTGGGGTATTAGGGGAGGGGGAATTGAATGAAGGTGGTCAAAAGGTATACACTTCCAGTCACAAGAAAAATAAGTACTAGTTATATAATATCTATTACTAGTAATATGATAAATATAACTAACATGCTGTAGGTCATGTATGAACATTGTTAGGAGAGTAAATCTAAGTTTTCATCACAAGGAAAGTATTTTTTCTATTTATTTAATGTTGTATTTCTATGGGTGATAGATGTTCAGTAAACCTGTTGTTATAATCATTTCATGATGTACCTATGTCAAATCATTATGCTGTACACCTTAAACTTATACAGTGCTGTATGTCAATTCTACATCACTAAAACTGGAAGTAAAAGAAGGCTGAAAAAGAAAAGATGGATTATGGCATATTTGGGGGACTGCACTAACATCAGTTTCTAAACTGATTGAAAAATAGCTCTGGGCTTCCCTGGTGGCGCAGTGGTTGAGAGTCCGCCTGCCGAGGCAGGGGACATGGGTTCGTGCCCTGGTCCAGGAAGATCCCACCTGTCACGGAGTGGCTGGACCCGTGAGCCATGGCTGCTGAGCCTGCGCATCCGGAGCCTGTGCTCCACAACGGGAGAGGCCACAATGGTAAGAGGCCCGTGTACCGCAAAAAAAAAAAAAAAGCTCCAAGTCAATGAAAAGTGCAGTCCTCATAGAATCATATAACCTGGAAGGGTATACTAGACAAAGCCAAGTTTTCTTTTGAAAAGATACTCAGTAATCTTTTTTGGTCTACTTAAAAGCCTTTAACAATTTTTTTCCGGACCAAGTCTTACTCTCGTTGCTGATAAGAGAACAGTTCAATGGTTCAGTTATGTTTGGAGATGGCTTCTTCTCCATGTTGGTGACCCATGTATAATCGATGAGGAACATCAGCCATGACCCTGGGAGAATACATTCAAGTATGCAAATTAATGAATACAGACAAGTGCAAATGTAGCACAACTAATTGCACTGGGGGTGAGCTGAATCAGAGGATAAGTAGGGTTCCTTGTTTGAGTGACAACTTCAACCATGAGAAGCCAGGAATAGGACTTCTCTTAACACAGAATTAACAAATGACTTTAAGAAACTGAAGAGAGTACTTGGAACATTACTGTGTTAATCAGTGGAAATGATAATCAGGAAATAGAAGATGTGGTCCAGGGAAAGAAGAACAAATAAATTAAAGCAGGAAGCCGTGCAGTCTCACATACTGCATTGTGCATTGTGGTAGGAGTTTGGGGAGAGATAATGGTGCACCACAATACTGAGAGCAATTTGTTTACATGTGGTGAATGGGAACAGAATCAAGGGGACTGATTGGCACAGAGGAGGAATCAACTGTGGGCACATGTGACAAACAGATTTCTGAGTCTGACATATAATCAGCCAAATATGGAACGTGTTATTACATAATTACATTATTATTATACAACAGAACTGACAAAATGCTGTTATGGTTCATAAATAAGGGTAGGACATGTAGGTAATAATAAACACCTCCATCTCTACAGCATTTTGTACGTGAATGTTCTCATTAATAACCCTTAGATGTATATACTTTTATTTCTTTGTTTCAGTGGAAGAACTGAAGCTCAAACAGCTAATGGGTGGCAGAGGCATCACTTATCTGGCTTCTGATTTCCATTAAACCATAGCTGCTTCTTCTGTACCATGAGACAGATCTCCTGTCACGCTGCCCTGGCCAAATCCCACATAGAATTCTGTGTGGAACCAGAGGTCATGCAATAACTATCCAGGAGGCCAAACCATAGGAAAGCAAGACCCACCAATAATATCCAAAAGATCTATGACTACATCCTTAAGACACCAGAAGCTGAGGGGAAGAGAGTGGGTACCTTGTGGAGGAAACGCTGAATTTAAAGTAGTGACCAGAAGGATGTCCTGATGGAAGATGCAAAAATGAGAAAATAACAGCAAACTTCTTGGGAGGATTGACCATGCCAGGCATTGACTATGTAAGTTACATTGGCTTTTCTCCTCTATTCTTATATGCCTACGAGGTAGGTACTGTCTCCATCTTTCAGACATGGAAACTGAGGCACAGAGATGTTTGAGGAGACCTTAAGGTCCCTACCTTATAAATGGTAGGGCAGAGATTGAAAGCCAGGTCTGTCAGATTCTAAATCTGCCATTATTTTCCACTCAGCCCTGTATACACATTGCTGTAAAAGAGACTATGGTTAATTAGGTCTTCTCAGAAGTGTCTGAGAGAATTTGGAAAAAATTTATATGGAGTAAAGTCAATAATTAGGCCCAAATATTATCAGACAATATTAGTAGTTTGCATGAAGTGTACAATTAAAAACAGAAACAATCTATGGTTTTAGGAGAATATTTGGAGTGTCCTAAAATTGCAGCTCTAGTTGCCATGGGACGTCAGGGTGACAATTGAGGAAGGAATGGTATAATTGAGTGGAAAGTGTATTATACCAGGTTTTGAAATAAATTGGACACTATTCTAGGTTAATAGCCATTAGATGAGTTATAAATAGATACTAATATGGATGCTGTTTAGTAAAACAAGAAAACAAAATCATTACTACTCACAATAAATTATGTTGCACAAAACCTATGAAAACTTATGGAACGCAACGCATTTTAAAACAGCTGTTACCTTTAGATGGCATTACAATTAAACACCAGGATCTTAAGGATTTCCCAAATGCTGTCTTCGAACATTACACTGGCCCTCAATTATCATTCATTGAGCCAGTGGCATCTGACCTGGGGAGATATTACCATTTTCCCCAAAATTGCCTCAGATGAAAATCTAATACAATTTAAAAAAAACTGAAGTCCAGAAAAACCACGATGTCAAATAGCCCAGGCTGTCAGAGATTGCTTCTATTTTCTTTTATTTCTTCAGTTTGATCCTTGTCCCAGCTGGCCCTCCAGGCTTGTTCACACCTCTCTCATCTGTCCACCTCTCTATCAACACTGACTTTGAGTTCAGATCCTCCTCAGACCTGCTTAATACCATTTTGGGGACCAGAGCTCTCAGATGTACTCCACAGAAATACCAGACCCCCAGCTAGCACTGTGGGGTGAGTTTTCTATAATAGCCCACCCTCCACGGCACATTCTTAAACAAAACACAACATCATCAGAGGAAAAGCTTGCATCTGGATTAGTTTATGGAAGCCCAGTAGTAATACCAAGGATAATGAGAACTTAATTGACTAAGAGGGTTCGCTAAAGCAACTAATGAGGCTGCCCGACCTAGAATTCCTGTACCTTCACAGCCAAAGGCGGGATTTTTTTCCTGAAAATTTTTGAATAGCCCTTTTGTTTTTACCTTCGATCATCAAAGTTTTAGAAATATTGAGGTCTAAACTCATAAAGCATAGCCATGAAATGGGGACATTTAAAAATTATATTAAAATAATATTTATATGACCTATCTTCATAATTTCACTAGACCAAAAGTTAAAATGTCAGTCCCATGCAGCTGAAGGCATGGAGCCACCCTGGTGACAGATGGCCTGCAGGTCCCAATCAAAAAAGTCCCCCTCACTGGCCCTGATCTTGGGAAAAAGCTTTCCTCCCATGGTGGACCTTTGCCAGGGTAATCATGTTCCAGCCAGTGTTAGCTCAGAAACCCATTTGTTTCGAGAATCTGGCTCTTTCTGGAGGCAAGCGGGTTGGTCAGAGGATCTCCCAACTTATTCATTTTTCTGTGAGTGATTCTCTGCTTTTCTTCAGGGTACCTCTTGCTTTTTCTCCAGCACTCTCTGCTTCCCCTAATGACTGATCAACGTTCTGGCATTTTGCCTTCTGAATTTTGAGGTCTTGTCATGGCTCAGAGCAACAGTAACTATTTCTATTTCATTTTCAAAATCGTTTCCGAGGGCAATGGAACGGTTTTAATTTGACTGATCCACATCATTATTTTTTCCCGTTAGATTTTTTTTTTTCTATTGCCTTGTTTGGCAAAATTCCTGATTTTCCCTTGGCTAATTCCAAGAACAGGCAAAGAGATGTTTACAGGTATCCTTAATCTCAAAGTTGATGATATATAATGCAGTTATTAAACTTGTTTTGCTGCCAAAGGCAAGCTGAATAAAGATGTTTGTTCCAATGAAGATAACTCTATATTTCTAGTCTTTTCTAACTCTTACCTGGATCTGTAGGACATTAATTCAAGAGAATCTTTAACAGCGACTAAAGATCTCCAGCCCCCAAATCATCCTCACCCTACTGCTTAATCATTGCTCCTTGGAGCCAGGGCTCAGAGGAGAAGCACATTTAGGAAAGAATTTATAGATGGAAAACTACTGAAGACAACTTGATGGAATGAGCCAAACCATCCCAAAGTAAAGACAAACAAACAAAAAACAAATTATTTTTTGGGAAATGCTATAATCCAAGGACTTATTTAATTATTTTTGTTTGTATTGGCTATCGGTTGCATATTTTTGCTTTGCTTGATTTTTTTTTCTTTTTTTTTTTTTTTTTTTGGTGGTACGTGGGCCTCTTACGGTTGTGGCCTCTCCCATTGTGGAGCACAGGCTCCGGACGCGCAGGCTCAGCCGCCATGGCTCACGGGCCTAGCCGCTCTGCAGTATGTGGGATCTTTCTGGACTGGGGCACGAACCCGTGTCTCCTGCATCGGCAGGCGGACTCTCAACCACTTCGCCACAAAGGAAGCCCTGCTTGATTTTTTTTTATGGTATGCATATTCCTCCAGATTCCAGAGGTCCATGTTCTTCTTGTGCAGGCCTTCTATATGTGCAGACTAACCCTGCCTACTCTCCAAATCTCCCTACTGCTGTTTAGCCAACTCCTTCTCTTGTTTAGCTCCAAAATCTCTGAATGAAACCTTTAAGGTAGGCGGTACAAGACTGGGCCTAGAGAAAATTACAAACTAGGGGAAACTTTCTTTAGAGCTTTCCAGTTCCCCTTCTAAATCTCCAAAGCTAGTAATGACACAGTCTTGCTGGCAATGCCCTACAGTCTGGTAGGAGTGTAGATATGTATATAATATTCTTGGAGAGTGTTTTAACAACATGCATTGGGACTTTCCTTGTGTCAAAATGGTTAAGAATCCTCCTGCCAATGCAGGGGACCCGGGTTCAATCCCTGGTCCAGGAAGAACCCACATGCTGTGGAGCAACTAAGCCCATGTGCCACAACTACTGAGCCTGAGCTTTAGAGCCCATGAACCACAACTACTGAGCCCATGTGCTACAACTACTGAAGCCTGCGTGCCTAGAGCCCATGTTCTGCAACAAGAGAAGCCACCACAATGAGAAGCCCGCACACTGCAATGAAGAGTAGCCCTTGCTCACCACAGCTAGAGAAAGCTTGTGTGCAGCAACAAAGACCCAACACAGCCAAAAATAAATAAATGAAATAAATAAAATTAAAAAAAAAATATGCATCAATTGGCTTATTGTGTTCATATATTTTGGCTCAATAATTTTAAGTTTGGGAATTTATTCTAAGGAAATAATCTGAAATACAGCAGAAGTTTTATACAAAATGATGTCAACTTCTTCATTGTTTATGTTAGTATACAATTAATGGAAGTCTAAATGTCCAACACTGAGGGAATTATCTGTAAGTTGTGATAAAACCACATGATGGAATATTATGCAGACTTTAAATGTGCTTTAACTTGGGGAAATGTGTATCATAAGGTTACATAATATTATGTTAAGTCTAATGGGAAGTATGAGCTCAACACATCATTTTTTCTATAATTTGTATAGAAAAAAATAAAGGAAGAAAATACACAACAGGGGGAATATAACTTTCTGGGTGATGAAATTGAATAAAGTTTTTTTTTTTTGGCTTTGTGTTGTTCATCAATTTTCCAAAGTTAATGTAACAAGCATATATAATTTTGTAAATAAGAAAAATAAATTCAGAGGGACATTGGGTTTTCACCGCTTCAGCCTAGAGAAAGAACAGGAAGAATAGCCTCATGGTAGCTGCCCATGATCCCTCTTAGGAAGGGTATGGATGGAGAAAGTTATCTTTCTTAATGCGGCTCTTTGGGTGTCTAAGTCCACACCCTCAGCCTGTACTTACAGGGCTTCTGTACTCTGATGGAAGGAGACCTACTGAGACCCTGAGACTTACCAAGTTTAGAATTAAGTCCACCTGGATAAGGGCCTTGAGTAAACTTGCAGGAAAGAAGGGGCCTCAGGGTATATAATTTGGGGGGTTCCCTTGGGTGTGCAGTTGCCAAAAAAGACAATGGAAAAGCCAAAAGCACTTTTACTGTCTTCAGTATCTCACTGAAGTATTGGTTCACATATACTCCCTCCAAACCAGTCCTTTTTCACCTTCAGAGTACAGGCTCTAGAGTCAGACTGCCTGTTTTCAAGTCCTGGGCTCAACCCTTAACACCTATGAGACTTTGGGGGAAGTCTCTTAACATTACTAAATTTCAGTTTCCTACCTATAAATAAAGATAATAATTGTCCTTATTTCATAGGGTTTTCCTAAAGATTAAATCCACATAAAGTGTTGAGGTTGGCACACATAGAAAACACTGAATGAATGTAGGCTTTTATTATTGCCAGTTATTCATAGCAGTTTTTATATTAGTTATATAAGTTTATTTAATTTATTATTAGTTTACTTGCTTATTACAGGTTTCCTTCACTCAATATGATTTCCATGAAGGCAGGACCCTTATCTGTTTTGTTAATAACTTGTTGAAACAAAGCCTGATAAATAGTGGGTGCTCGAGAACTAATTATTTGATGGCAGAATGATCATGTGTGCATCTAATAAGGATCAATCTTCTTCCCTGGCTATATGGGCATGGCTGAGGCTAGCCCACTTGAAAGGGATCCATTGGGGATACTCTAGTGGCAGGAGGATCACTTAGCAGAGGGGATCCATAAAACAAGGGAGTGCAATGGTGAGAGCCTGGTGAGGATAGATGGGAGGAGGGTGAAGGTCACAAAGTAGAGGGCTTAGAGCAGAATCTGATGTTGGAGAAGCTAGGGCATCCAAGGGCCAAGGAGACAAAAGCAGGGAATGCGGCTCTAATGCAGAAGATAGGGAGGGTGTCTGGGCAAGTTGTGGGAGCAGGCTGGCTGCATGAGAGGCAGGCTTTGGTAGAACTCCCAGCAAGGGCACAAGCAGACAGGCCAGCTCTATTGCAAACATTAAATTCTTGCCTGGAAGCCTAGCTTGGACTTTCATTATAGAAATTTGTTAAGGAGTAAAAAAATTTGAAAGAGTAGAAAAATAAAATAGCTGCCCCCAAATAATTCCCAGGCCCATATCAAATACTACTACCATTAAACTTTCCCAAATCATTCCAGCTAGCTACTTATATGGCATTTAGCTTTCACTGGCTTGTGTTTTGAATAATTTGTGTTCAGTACTTACCTGGATTACTAGACTGTAAACTGAATTTTTCTCCACCAGGGATGTTTTTTCCTAATTTGGTGAGACCAGTAGTGTGAAAGAAAAGGTAGACTTACTATATCAGGTTTCAAATGTCATTTTCAAAATGTTTTTTAACAGTTGTAAGTTGATCTATTCCTAACTCAATCTCAGCCCCAAACTGTAATTTCCCTGAACAGTTCTCAATTCCAACTTTCTCTTTCTTTTTCCTCTGTCACACACCATTACCATTTTTGTCCTGAATTTTAAGCCATTTTTGTTATTTTAATCTTGGGTTTTTCCATATATTTATGTGGATTGCTGTTATCTAAAATTGTAAGCTGTTAGGAGATGGACACTGTGTCTCATTTGTACCTCTGTCCTTTGAGTTGAACAGGCATACCAAGCCCTAATTTTGCAATATCCTGGAGGTATTTTTAGTGATATCCACTTTTTCTTCTCTGGTAACTATATCTTAATGAGCAAATTCTTAAAATGATTTTCAATTAACTTTAATCTAAAAACACAACGTGCCAGAAAGTACTTCTTAAGGGGTTGTTGGGAAAAATACAAACATTTGTCCCAGTTCCCCAGTGATGGAAAATGGATTAATGAAAGGATAACAGACCTAACAGTGTTAGTATCCACATATGTAAGAGTGACTTAATTGAGGAAGTTTAGGAGTAAGATAGGCTAAATATTCCCTTTGATGAAGACTGTTGTTTTCTGATATGCCCCATTTTCAAGAAGTTGATCAGACTAGAAGTTGGATTATGAATTCATCATCTGTGACTCACGAGGAATGCACCCTTTCTGTCCAAACCTTGTGTTCCAGTAAGATTTCAAATTCCAAACTCTTGGCAGTGATGAGAACCAAACACAGGCATGTAACATAGTGTGCCAGGCATCACAGTATTTATGCTCTCTTTTTAACAAAAGTTGCTTTAGACAAATTTTGACTTTGTTCAGGAGCAGCACTAAGTCTTAGAAAAAATGTGGAGTTGTGAAATCAAGGAATTTTCAACCGAAATAAATCATGTGCTAAATGATAGCAGCAAAATAGCATCAATTGGTACTCTTAATATGGAGGCAATGCTTCTTCTCTCTGAGGCACGATTAGGCATAGAAATGCTAAAGCCAAGCTTTGCCTAGTGCACTGTTATTTCCTTGCCCAACCCTGAACAATAAGGTAACCAATTGGCCTTGGGGTCATGAAGGGGCCAATGCAACTGTCAGATGCCTTACTGTGATAATCTCAATAAATCTCTTATAATCTACAAAGAACTTTTATGTATTTTACCTCACTTGATGGTAGTAGTGACCCCTGTGATGGGCAAGGCTGATATTCTTATTGCTACGTACAGGTCTCTCTCAGTGCCTACATAGTTAGCACTTAAGAGCTATTCACAGGATTGAAGTTGTTGAACCCACATTTTTCATAATAGTAAAGAGTGTTTAATGATTTTTTCCCATACATAGTTAGCACTTAATAGCTATTTATAGAATCTAAGTTTTTGAATCCACACTTTTCATAATTGTAAAGAGTGTTTAATGATTTTCCCAAACTCAAGCATACCAGATAAAATTCATAGGATTTAAAGCCATATCTTACACACTGTGTTTAACTCTCTTGTCATTGGCACCTGTGAAAGCATTTCTTTTTCCCAATTGACTGTTTACACCATAGCAAGCAAACTATTCCTGGTGCCCCTAGACTGCAGTGATTTGAACAGTCTTCAGAATAGGCTTAAATCTAATTAGCTACATGCTAAAGAGAAAAAAGAAGAGGGAGCTGGGAAGGAGCAGAATGATGACAAAAGCTTTGGGTGTGGATCAAGTGGTATTTAAAATAAATAAAATAAAAGTTATCCTGTAATCAGTAAACAGCAATATAATTAGAATTTTTTTTTCCTATTTACTTCCTTTAACATGCAATGGGGGGAAATGAAAAAAAAGTCAAGGACTCAATCAAACAGATGGTTCTCAAGTTATTATTTCCCCCTTGATGTTGTTTACAAGAATAAGAGACTTATTTAATGAAACATGACTCCCAGACTCCAGTGAGGCCAGCAGTTCTCTATGAGAAGGAGAGAGGATAAGAGTAGGGAGAAAATTCAGATCATAAGCTTTTATTATGTGCATTATTATGCCTCATTAATTAACCTAACCACTGTCCTGGTGACGTTCTGGTCTCACTCCACAGGAAAAAATTAGTCTGGATTGCCAAGTTAAATAGACAATTACAGGAAGATCAAATTATGCCTACATTGCATTCTGTCAGGGCATCAGGCCAAATTCATGTCAAATTCATAAGACTGGAATATCCTCACTAAAAACAGCCCTGAAGAACCGACGTCACTAGCCATTTGACGTCTACACAGAGGATGTATTGATCTTGCCTGGGTTTCCTTTCTCAGAAGCACATAATAGACCAAGAGAGAGGGCTTTCTGGGCATCACCAGCTGGTTAGATCCTTTGTTATGTCCAATAAAGCACAATGTAGCAGGGGGAAACATCCCCACCTCATGAGCTCCTGTCTCCCATCCTGGCTGGCAGCTGTCACAGCCCTGTAGAGACAATCTGGACATTTAAAGAGAACAGTGGGAACTTCTAGTGTAGGTTTTCCACTGTGGAATGCTTGGTTCTGTCTGTAATCTTGAGGAAAGCTTTTCCATGGAAGAATGGCTGAGGGCTTCCCTGGTGGCGCAGTGGTTGGGGGTCCGCCTGCAGATGCAGGGGACATGGGTCCGTGCCCCGGTCCGGCTAGTAACTTGAATGCTGATTCATGTTCCTCTGAAAGTGAGGCATGTGAATGATATGTATTATTGTCTAATACTGTTATTTGTTTAAACCGAATTGGCTATTTAGAAACGAAAAAAAAAAAAAAAAAAAAAAAAAAAAAAAGAATGGCTGAAACAGAGAAAAATTCCACTCACTGTCCTTGATTATCTGATGTTTCAAGCACCAGAGATGGCGCTACCCTGGGGTGAATAAGAACAAACGCTATAATGCTTTTAAGAAGAGTGCATTTACCAGTGGTCCAGGGCTCAGAAATGGAGAGTAAAATGTGATTTATGACCACTAAAGAGTGAAACATTTAAGAAAATTTAAGTTTGGATGTAACTTGGAAAGAAAGCTGCTCCCTGACTCCCATTCTAGCGCATTCCTCCTTCGTAATCAAAGGTGTCCAAACCAAGGGCCTTTTCCAGGTTACTTCCCTTTTAGGCAGAAAGTCCCCAACTTAGAGTTTTCCACTTCTATTTTCTAGCAGATGTATTGAGTACACATAGATACAATTTTTGACATCTTTACTTTGAAAGCAAAAGATCTAATTCTTTTCTTATGATCACTCATGCATTGGATGGGAATTCACTATATGTACATTTACCAGGCACAAGATACATTTTGGGCACTGAATAGTCCATTTTCTCTAAGGCATTCTAAAAAATCCCAACCTTACAAATTGAAATCTTAAATGTTGCTGCTCCTCAATGTTCTATGCTCAGACCTTTTCCCTCCTTCCTCTTCTGACTTTCCTTGGGTGACCTCATGTATTTTCATATCTTCAACTTCTGCTTGTGGATGAGCCCCAAGTTTGATTTTAATACCCCAGAACTCTCTTTCTGTCTCTCAGGCTGAGACTTGTGTATAATATTTATCCTGGACATCCAAAGGTTTCACAAAGTTAACTTTCTCGAAACTTAATGAATTTTCATCCTTAAAATAGCTGCTTCTTGTACATGTTCCCCTTTCCAGTGGGTGGTCCTGTTGATTCTATCTTCTTTCTCTTTCTTTAATCTGACATTTCTTTACACCTTCACTGCCGCTCCTTCCTTCATCCAGATCATCATCTGTCTTGTGGGTTGCAGCAACAATCTTGCCCAAAGCACATGTCTGCTCACTCCTCTTCCCCAGATCCCTCAGTAAGCTCCTCAGGGAGCTCAGTAGAGCAGACACAATTCTTTGTGGTTTGGCACCCGATTAACTCTATAGCCAGAGTTAGTATTTCACTCAGGATTAGCCATTACACCTACTAGCCATCTGAATCTCTTGCAGTTCCCAATCACATTATGTTCTCTCTCACCTGTGGGCTTTCATCTACCTCGTTTTGCCTGGAATCACTTTTTCTTTCTTCACTCAGGTATCACCTAGTGATTTTTCAAGTCTCCAACCAGGCACTGCTTCCCTTGGACTACTCCTGTACTTCTGTGACCATCATCAATTCCTTCCCGCTTGTTGGCATATACCGTCCTACACTTCAAGAGGTGGAGTCTATTTGCTCCCCGTTTATGACTTTCTATGAAGCAGAAATGATGTTCTGAAACTTCTGAGCCGAAACCTAGAGAGTGCTGGCAGTTGTCACTTTTTCTACCTCTGAAAAAGCCAGCAAACATATAAGTTCAGCCCCCCTCAAGACTGCCATGTTGTGAGGCATCCCAGGCTAACATATGGAGAGACCACACAGAGGAGAACCAAGGAGCCCGAACAATGGTGATAAATAACTTAGGCCCCACTCAAATGACTCCCATCACATTGCTCCAGCCTGCCCCCACTGGTCAAGCCATTCAGGAAATGTCCAGACATTGTGGAGCAGAAACGAACCATTCCTTACTCTGTTCTGTCTAAATTCTTGATCTGCAGAATTATGAGCAAATAAATGGCTGTTATTTTCATGTACTAAGTTTGAAGGGGTCTTTTTCAGTGTAGATGATTGAAATACCCTCTAAATCTGGCATGGATACTTCTCCCATAATCTTCTTAGTGTCTTTGTGGGCCTCTGGCATATTACTATCCTACTGCAATTCTCAAAATAAAGGTTTCTTTCCCTGTATTCCTTCTTTGTCCCAACTGTCTTTCTTTAAGCATGTGAAAATTGATGATGATCTTAACAGCTGGCAGAATTCTTTTTAAGAAGGAAACTGTCGGGCTTCCCTGGTGGCGCAGTGCTTGAGAGTCCGCCTGCCGATGCAGGAGACGCGGGTTCGTGCCCCGTTTCGGGAGGATCCCACGTGCCGCGGAGCGGCTAAAAAAAAAAAAAAAAAAAAAAAAAAAAAAAGAAGGAAACTGTCTTCATTTGTAAAGATAAGTTTCTGAGCCCCTGGAAATTGAGGAATAAAACTTTGTGGGAAAGAACCAAGGCTTCTGAGGATCATGGCTGAACTGAATCTGCATGGAAAGTGAAGAATAATTTTTTTTAAGGAGTAGGGAGAGAGAGAAAGAGGGATGAGAGAGAATTCAGAAAGGCCCTGTGAGTCAGGGGACTGTGTGGGGAGGGAGGCAATGGATACTGCTCTGTGGGAGGTGACTAAGACACATTTTGAAACCAAGGTAAGTAATGTACAATTTGAAATTGCTTTAGATTTTGACATGTAAACATTTCCTTTCTCCCTTGCCCATCTCCCCACCACAAAGCCACCAGTAAAGCTTACCACTTTACACCAGTAAAGTTTTTGTGTGAATGGGATATTTTTTTGTGAAACATGGGAAACATCACACATCAGAGACCAACAGTCAGAGGTGACCTGAGAATATAACCTCCAAAGAAAATGACAGAAACTGAGCGAGAGTCATGGAATTGGGGGTTCAAGCTAAAATTACCTGGATCCCAAGGGGCCAGAAGAATAACTGGCTCAGTGTTTGTGGGTTACTTCTCTATTCCTAGCACCTAGCATGGTGTCTGGCACACTGTAGTTTTCAATAAGCATTTGTTGAATAAATGAAAGAATGAATGAAAAGATGATTTATAGGATAAAGTATGGCTCTTTTAGAACCTTTGTGCTATGGCAGAACATCATGAGATCCAAAGTCAGAGAATCTGTGTTTGAGTCTCACTCTTAGGTGACATTTGGCAACTTGCTTTTCTAATTTGGTCTCCTCATCTATAAAGTGGGATTAATAGCAATGCCTCCTTCACAAAGATTTAGCAGACACCCAGTAAAGGCTACTTCTCCTTCCCCACTGCCCAAGACAACAGCAGCTTGGTGTACAGACATGAGGCAGTTTTCTCAGGGTCGTAGGTAGGCAAGGAGCAGGACCACTATGGGAGCAGGACCCAAGGTAGAACACAGAGTTGTTTTCCATTACTGTTACCAGGACTTTGTTTGGTAATGTTCTTGCAAAGAGTTTCCTTTCATGATTTCTGCCTAAGAATAAGAAATCTGGGAATGGTTGCTACCAGTATGTATGTGTTTTTCATTTTGAGGTTCTAAATCTTGGAGATGGAAGGACATGGAGAGAAGAAAGGGTAACACATTTTGGTGAAAAGCAAAGACAACTAAAATTAGCCATTAAGCGTTATTGAAAATAAGCAGCATGTCCATGGTTGTCATTTTATTAGTGATGGGGCCAAGGAAAGAAAAAGAACAAGGAAAAATTTTAGCTTTTGAACTACATGGCATCTGACACTCAGATAGTGGTTCCAGAGAATGCATTCTCTTTCCAAATTGGACTTTTCCCCCACCCATCCCCAATCAAAAAATAGAAGCAATGTTTCTGTTGGGGCTGATTACCTGCAAGTACACTTGGTTCCCTCTTCTCTGCTCCTTGTACCTTGCCTTCCTTAGTCAAGTGGGCCATATTTCCTTTTTCATCTTCCCTGTAAAATGATGATGAAAATCATTTTACACATGGTTGCAATTCCAAGAAAAATCCCCACAGCAGTAAGTTGATTTTGATCTCTGGTTTTTGTGACATGGAAAATGAATTTCATTGATTTCTGCTCTAATCTTTATTACTTATTTTCTTCTGCTGACCTTGGGTTTATTTTCTCTTCCTTCTGGTTATTTTTAAGGTGAAAGCCAAGGTCATTGATATGAGACACTTCTTTTCTAATAAAGATGTTAAATGCTATAAATTCCCCTCTGAGTACTGTTTATTGGCATCCCACACATTCTGATATGTTATGCTTTCATTTTCATTCAGTTCAAACTGCTTTCTATTTCTCATCTTGAGAATTTCTTTGACTCACAGGTTATTTTGAGTCGGTTATGTAATTTCCAAATACTTGGATATCTTCCATATATCTTCCTGTTATTGATTTATAATTTAATTCCATTGTGGTTAGAGAACAATCTTCGGATAATTTAAATCCGTTTAATTTATTTAGGCTTGCTTTACTGAACAAACCATGCTCTGAGTACATGTTCCATGTGTACTTGAAAATAATTTTTATTCTGTTGTTCCTGGTTTTATGAATGTCAAATAGGTAAACTTAGTTAATAATGTTGTTCAAGTGTACTATATCTTAAATGATTTTCTATTTATGTCATAAATTACTAAACGAGGGCTAATGTAATGTCTTGCTGTAATTGTGGGTTTATCTACTTATTCTTTCAGCTTTGCTTTCTATCAAATTTTTCTTTACGGATTTTGAAGCTGTATGCATCAACATTCAGGATTATTATATCCTCTTGATGAATTGATCCCCTATTAATTAGAAAATGACCCTTTTATGCATAAGATCTTTGCTCTGAAACCTACTTTGCCTGCTAATAATTTAGCCACTCCAGCATTCTTTTGATTTTCCTTTCTTTTAACCTATTTATATCTTTATATTTAGAGTGGATTTCTTGTAGGCAGCGTATTTTTATGTGTTGCTTTTTTATATATGTCTGTGGCATTTAATTAATGTGGCTTTTTTATATATGTCTGTGGCATTTAATTAAAATATTTAGACCATTTGCATTTAGTATAATTAAAGTTGAGTTTAAATCTGCTACCTTGCTAATTGGTTTCTTTTTGTCTCATTTGCTCTTTATGTTTTCTTATTTTTCAGCTCTGTTTTGTATTAATTATTTTCTATGAATTCCATTTTATTTCCTTTTAGGCTTAGTAGCATAACTCATTTTATTTTTGTTTTATGTAATTATTTTAGAGTTCATAATACACATACTTACCAGTGGGGAGAGGGATGGGGGAAGGGCAATATAAGGATAGGGGATTAAGAGATACAAACTATGTACCTATGTATAAAGTAAAAAAGATACAAGGGTATATTGTCAGTAGGAAATATAGCATATATATATATATATATATATATATATAATTTTAAATGGAATATAATTATAAAATATTGAATCATTATGTTGTATACCTGAAATAAATATAATATTGTAAATCAAATATACTTTAATAAAAATAAATTAAAACAAAAAAAGAGTATATTACCATTTCCAGTGTTCTTCATTACTTTTTGTAAATACACAGTCCCATTTGGTATCATTTTAGTTCTGCCCAAAGAACATCCTTTAACATTTCTTATACTTCCCATCTGCTGGTGATTAATTCTTTCAGTTTTTATATATGTGAAAACATAATTATTTTGCTTTGATTTCTAAAATGTTTTTTGCTGGGTACAGAATTCAAGTCTTACAGATTTTTTTTCCTTTTCGTATTTTAAAGATGTTCCACCTTTTCCTTGCTTACATTTTTTGATGTTATTCTTATCTTTGTTTCTCTGTCCATAACATGTCTTTATGCTCTTGATGCTTTTAAGATTTTCTCCTCATCACTTATATAGATAATTTTGATTATGATGCCACTTGGTGTCTCTTTTCCATGTTTCTTTTGCATAGCGTTCACTGAAATTCTTGGATCTGTGGCATTTGGCAACTTACTTTTCTAATTCGGTCTCCTCATCTATAGTGGTATTTCATCTGTGTTTTCATCAAGTTTGGAAAGTTTTCAGCCATTAACTTTTTTTTTCTTTTTTTTTCCTCCAGTTTTATTGAGAAAAAATTGACATACATCACTGTATAAGTTTAAGGTGTACAGCATGATGTTTTATTTTATATATATTGTGAAATAATTACCACAGTAGGTTTAGCTAACATCCATCATCTCATACAGAGCCAATGAAAAGAAAAGAAAAAAGAAAAGAAAAAAAAATCTCCTTGTGATGAGACCTCTTATGAGTATTTTTTTAAATAGGTTTTTCTGTCCCTTTCCTTCCTCCCCTCCTTCATGGTATATTATATATTAGGCCATTTGAAGTTGTCCTATTGCTCACTGATTATATTTTTATTTTTTTAAAATATTTTTTTCTCTGTTTCATTTTGGATATTTTATATTGATATAACTTTAAGTTCACTAATTCTTTCTTCTGCAATGTCTAATCTGTTATTAATGCCATCCAGTGTATTTTCCATTTCAAATACTGTAGTTTTCATCTCTAAAAGTTTTATTTGGGTCTTTGTTACTTATCATTCATGTTTTTGCCTAACATTTGAAAATATATAATTAGTTAAATAGCTACTTTAATGTTCTATCTACTAATTCTATTATCTATTCCACTTCTGGATCAGTTTCAATTAATTGACATTTTTCCTCATTGTAGGTCATATTTTCCTGCTTCTTAGAACGCCTAACAATATATTATTGTATATAATCTTTGTGAATTTTGCATTACTGAGTACTACATATTTTTGTACTTCTACAAACATTCTTGAGCACTGTTCAATGATGTAGATAAGTTACTTGGAAACAATTCCACCTTTTGGATCTTGCTTTTAAGCTTCCTTAGCTGGGAAAGGAGAAGTTTTTAGTCTAGGGCTAACTTTGCCCCACTACTGAGGCAAAGCCATTCTGAGTATTCTATACAATGGCCTAGAGGTTAATGAGGTTTTCTACTCTGGATGGAGAAAACATGAGTTGTTCTCATCTCCACGTCATCTCCAGGACTGTTCCCTCTAATCTATTCAGATAGTCCCCCACCCCAAGTATTTTCGTGTTACATTTATACTGAACAGTACTGAGCTGAAGGTTCAAGGAGGACCCTCTTTCTTGGCACAGCTTTCTCCTGTCTGGTACACTGCCTGTGAACTCTAGCTGCTTTGTCCTCCCTGGATTTATAGGTAGCTTCATTTCCTCAACTCAGCATAATCACTGGACTCTGCCTGAACTTTCACCTCCTTGGGCCACAATCTGGGAATTCTGCCTAGCCAGTAAGCTGGGGAAATCATAGGACTCATGACTTTTGTTTACCATCTCTTAGGGATCCCTGCCCTTTGTTTCCTGATGTCCAGTGACTGAGGCTATCATTTCATATATTTTGCAATTAATTAATTAGTTAATTAGGTAAAGGATAAATCCAGTGTCTGCTATTCCATTTTAGTCAAAAGTAGAAATCCACTGGAAAATGACTTTGAATAACCATTTGGTAGGGATTTTTCACCTAGGATATGGATTTAAGTTGAACACACCCTAAAACTTATGACTTGTTTTGCTTTATCTTCTTATCCTCCCATTTTCTCAATCTGATTTACTCATTGCTTTCTTTTAGCTTGTCTCAGACATTTTTTTTCCTTTTTTTTTTTTTTTGCGGTACATGGGCCTCTCACTGTTGTAGCCTCTCCCGTTGCAGAGCACAGGCTCTGGATGCGCAGGCTCAGCGGCCATGGCTTACGGGCCCTGCCTCTCCACAGCACGTGGGATCTTCCCGGATCGGGGCACGAACCCATGTCCCCTGCGTCGGCAGGCAGACTCTCATCCACTGTGCCACCAGAGAAGCCCTCAGCAATTTTGTAACATCAATCTTACCCTTTGAGCTGTGAAAAGATCTCTTTGGAGCTTCCAAACTCCTCATAGGCTCAGGAATTGGTGATTCTTACAAAAGCTTATAAATTCAATTATTTAAATGAACCAATGATACATAAATTGAAATCTATCTATCTATATACCTACCTACCTACTAAAATATATATGTCAATCAGTCTACTAGTCAGTGTAGTATAGAGAACATAAAATATCTAGTATATGTATTGTCTCTCTGATTGACAGAGATGTCTAAAAGCTGTTATCACCCAGCTCTAAAAGGTTTAATGCCCGGTCCTCTTCAGAGTATTTCTTTTGAGAAACTTTGATATGGTCTAAGATTTCTTTCTCAATAGAACTGTGTGCTGCCGGGTGGCTAGATTAAGGAAAGTTATCAACAAGAATGCTGTGAAGATACGAGGTGAAAGGGATGTTGCTATTTCACAGCATCCCTTTGTCTATCCCACTTGTGAAAGTTATTATGGTGACTGTCACATGCTTGGGGGAAGAAGCAGTGTCAGAGAGATGATAAAGATGCTGTCTGGAGTGAGGGAGCTCCAATCATCCAAAAACATCTGTCAGCCATATTTCTACTTCTTATGGCATTTGCAGCTTTCCTGTTCTTGGTGTATGTTACCTGTAGACTTTGCTTCACTTTTTCCCTCACCTCCTTAAAATATAGACATTCTGCAATAGGATGAGGGCATGTCTAAGTGGGCTACTGTATGATTTAAATCTTTGGTCTTACCATCTGAGCCTACATCCTAACAAAGACAAACAAGCCATATAAGTTCTTACCTCATTTCCAAAGCTCCAAACTTATCTTCTGCTCTGGAGCACTCTCCTCCCTCACTGCTTCAATATTATCACCCTATAAACACCTGGACTTCTTAAGTATCATATTTGACACTTTGTGTTATCTGTAATCAGTTGAAAGCTAATGGATATGGAATCACACTATAGCTGATGCTTAGCAGCTAGAGCAAACTGTTAAATATGGTGATCAACCTCATTCAAAGAATTCGGGATCAATAGTCACCCTACATTTTAAGATTGGAAGAGTCACAGCATAAAGAAGGAGAAAAAAAAAAAAAAAACCAATCAAAAAGCCCAGGGAATTTTTGTCTTTGAAAATAAAATGTGTTTCATTTGGGAGCAGTCAAATTTTATTAGACTTTTTATTAAGCTAGACTTATATTCTAATAAATCTCCTATTTTGAGGTTCCACGTCATAGGAGTTACTTGAAAACTGTCATGAAGTGGGTTTCCTTAGGGTAGCGTGCTGAAATCAAGGGATAGATCAGAATGTTGGACCTCAGTCTTCTTGCTTCACACCTGAAGCATGTGCCACTGTGGTGTTTGTGTCTGAATACCTGGACAGTGATATGAAGTGAAGAGAGAATCTGAAGAGAATCTTCCCTCAGGCAAAAGCAGGAGCTATAATATATGCTCGCCCTAGGGTCACCCATGCCATGACCATGCTTATCATCCATGTGCCCAGCACTGCCCAGGGTGATGGAGCTGCCATGTCCAGGGTGATTGACCAGGGTGATGGAGTGTAAGCTTCTACTTACGCTTAGGCATAATTCTGGCCGAGTCCATCCTGGTGAATAGACTCCAGACCTGGAAAGCACATGGGAGTCAATCAGTCAGAAAGTATGGTAGGGGACAGGTTAGCGTAAAGGTTAAGAGCGGATCTAGAATCAGATTAAATCCTGTCTTTACTACTTTCTAGCCGTGTGACCATGAATGTCAACAAGAATGCTTCCTCCCCACCCACCATGTTTCCTTCCATGTGGATGGAGTTTATCATAGGTTATAAAAATGACCACAGATTCTTTACCCTCCCTGCAGTCACACTCCTGGCCATGTAACTTGGAATGTTCTTCTTCTATGAATTGAATTTGGCCATGTGCTTGCTTTGGACAATGAAAGGATAGCAAACTTGATGCAAACAGAAGCTGAAAATCACTTTCATGTTTGGCCAGTTATTTCTTGAAGCTCTTGGGAGCCATTTGATACTGTAAAAAAGAAAGGGACCTCAAATTAGACCTGGTGACTGGGGCTGCCATGATGACAAACTTCCCAAATTCACGAGGGGATATCAATGTCTTATATGCCAATTGGAGAGAGAGAGGACAGAATGCATATTAAGATTTTTTACCCAGATTTGATGAATATATTGTGCCAAAATTAATCTTTCCTAGAAAATTTCTTCCAATTGACTTTGAGTTCCTCAGCTATCAATTCTGACAGTGAGTGACTTGTGACTTGGTATGGCTGAAGAAAATGAAATCTCCATCTATCTTAATTCCATAAGCTTTTTGGTGGTGCTCTTTGGCCATACAGGTCTATAATTCCTTCTCCAAAACCCTTTATGTTTCTGAATTCAGAGTTATTCTTATTATACCCAACATCACATAATACTTCAAGTACGGTCTTCAGAAGCACCCCATAATCTAATATTCATATTTTTTGCAACAAAATACTATGTAAATGTTAATACTTGGCATGATACACAAAAATTATAAATCACATCAGTCAGTTAATGTGAATATTTACCACTGAATGCTTTTTGAATTTTGGAAATACAGATAAGAGACTGTGAATTACTACACAGTTTTGGGTTCTAGGAATAAAATTTTCCATAGGATATTGCTCTAGAGCTGGGGAGAGTTTGATTTCTAAATTTGGTAGGTGTGGGGTTGTTTCTACATAATCTTGTGTGTTCTATTCACTCGAGTTTATTAAAAAGGTAAAGTAGATCAGATACTCAGAGTTGAGATAATATACTGTCTTAAGCCTGACTGAGCTACAGTTACTCCAGTGAGATATAACTCAGGCTTCCTTAGCCACAGGAACTCTACTTAGGGAGTAAGAACCCTTTTAACTGAAACTAAAATGAGTAAAAAGCTGTGGGGAATTTAAACTTCCTTGGACTTTTGACTCACATATGAATTCTTCTCTGGATCTTAGGTCTCAAAGAGCTTAATTGCTGAATTTTAATTTCTCCCTGGATTTAAATATAGAAGATAGATAATAGTTTGACTTTAATTCTCTTAATCTTGAATGTCTTTGGACATTAAGTTGAAAGGAGTTTAATCATTGAACATTAAGGTCTGTCTAGGAAATTTATAATGGGAGTGGCTTCAGGTTCAAATTTGGGACTTTTAGGTTTTGATCATTTTATTCTGAATTTTAATATTCGGATATCTTAGTGTTTTCATTTATTCTCATCACTAAGCCTGTGCTATGCTATGCTGGTACAGAGTTGACAGTAGTCGATTAGATTCTGACCTAATTTACAATCTTCTTTAGAACAAAATCTAAACTTTCTATCAGTTAAGTCAGGAAGATACCCTGTAGAATTGGGCAGCAGCTCATGAAGATGGGGACAGAAATGCTGATTGTTACCACCAAGTAAGAGAGTCACTCCCTTGGATAACCGTAGGCTTAATGATTATACTAAGTGAATAAAAATCTGGAGAATATTGTAGGGGAACATGTTTTACCAACCACTGTTATTTCTTCCATGTGGAAGCAGCTCAGTCATGAACGCTGTTCCTATATCTCTGTCCCCTTTACTTGCTTTATCCCAAGGGAAATAGATCAGATTGGTAAATTTGGAAAGAATCTACTGTATTTTCTCAATTCAGCTACTCCCTTCAGCCTCCTGGGCATGACTTGCCCACAGAAAACAAGTGTACTGGTCCTCCTCTTTTTAGCACTGCTATAGCTGGGCAGGTAAGCGTTTCCAGTTCTGGGGTTCAGTATTAATATACTGTGTTTCTTTCAGCTACTTCCTCCAATGCAGGTTTAATGAGTAAAAAAAGTGATACATTAATTCTTTCTATCTTATTTTTGGCTTATTCCTAAATTAATTCACAGCTCATAACTTTGTTGAGAAGATGGATGCTATCAGTTGGGTGCCCTTAAAATTTTCAATATTGCATAACTTACTTTACTTCCCTGTACATATATTTTCATCTTTATAATGAAGATTTTTGATGATGATTAATTATGTGCGTTAATACATGTAAAGCACTTATAGTATTGCCTAGCATGTAGCAAGGACTCAGTATCTACTATTATCATTGTTTCTATCTAGTTTGTTTCCAATGTTGTGTGGAGCAATTTGCAATGTCAGAGATACTGGATAAGAGGCTAAAATGCATGCCCAGATCCCAAAAAGTCTATTATCTGGCCAAGAAGACAAATTATAGAGAATATGTAAGGCATGTAATATATATGACTTGTAACCATGCATTTGGCTTGGTAGCATCCATACTCAGGGCTATGATAGATATGTAAGAGTGAGATTGGGGCTTGACCTGGAAGGACAGGTAGCATTTAAATAGAGGGAGGGGAAACACTCTCATTGCCATTTGCTCTGTTTCTTTAATTGCATAAATTTTGCTTAAACGCATACTGTTGCTAATTTCCTACATGACTTTCTTTCTTTTTTTTTTTTTTTTTTTTTTTTTTTTTTTTTTTTTTTTTTTTTTCGGTACGCAGGCCTCTCACTGTTGTGGCCTCTCACGCCGTGGAGCACAGGCTCCGGACACGCAGGCCCAGCGGCCATGGCTCACGGGCCCAGCCTCTCCGCGGCATATGGGATCTTCCTGGACCGGGGCACGAACCCGCATCCCCTGCATCGGCAGGCGGACTCTCAACCACTGCGCCACCAGGGAAGCCCTACATGACTTTCTTTTTCACCAGACTGAAAACTCTTTAAGAGCAGGAACTGAGTATTATTCATTTCTGTATCTTCCACACTAGTATCCAAGAACATAGGCAATGTGTGCATGCATACACATACACATGTGCATGCACGCACACAGTTTGAATAATGATTGTTTAAGAAAAAAAGAAAGAATGAGGGAGAGAAGGAAGGAAAGATCTATCTGAGTGGTCTGAATAGAGCACTGAGCTGAGAATGGAGACAGAAGGCCAATCGGACAGTCAGGCAAAAAGGGCATACATCGTGGAAGGAAGATTGAGGCTGTGGTTCAATGCTCACAGAGGACCAAGGGTCTATTATCCTTAGTGCAATGGCTCTTGAGAGTCAGGCATTGGATCAATATGCATTCCTCACTCTCTAGTGAGGAAGAATTTCTCAATATAACAAGAGGTTTGGTCCTCAGAAGTTCAAGACTGGAGCAGGTCCAAATCTTCTCATGAGAGGATATTTAATAGAGTTGAGTGGATCCTGAGCAGACTGAGACACATGACAGCTACCAGTTCTGCAGTTATTTATTTGGGTAAAAGGAGGAACTAATAAATGCATCATTTTTAAACCTCTCCAAAGAAAACCACTAGATTACTTTGTGTCTATTTTTAGATAAATTTGAGACTTCACAGTATCCTGTCAATTACTATCTAGTCATATTTTATACTTGGTACAGATTTTCTTTCAAAGCAGTATCACTAGAGTTCTCATATACCTCCTAAAATATACATGACTTGACTTCCTCTGAAAGGTGACCAGCTGATTTTTACTAATGACCCTGCTAATGAATGTCAGAAAGAGACTACTAACCTAATCATTTTTCATTTTCCACTAGGAAAAAGAAAAAACACCCTCTCTTCTTCAGTTTAATGCTTTCCCTTAGATCACAAAGGAGGCTTGGTAGAGAAGCCAGCACCAGAACTAATATAATTGTTCTTACGGGAGACTCTTCCTGGCCTCCCCATCTCCATGGGCAGTGACAGTGCTGGCATGTATCCAAAAAATGTCATGTCAACAATCATCTTTGTTTTATGTCTCTTTGTCATCAGTGGTTACTATTTCCTGGTGCATCAGAAAAGGATTACATCTTGATGCACAGGCTTCCTTCTCCTATTGATAGCCTTTGCAATTTGTCATAAATTGTTGGTCATTAAATAAGCGTGTCTTTTAAACATGACTGGCTTGGGAACAGTTTAGACTAGCAATCCTAAGAAAAGCCTACCACTCTTTTCTAAGTCA
>NW_006791315.1:399898-464501 GCF_000442215.2 Lipotes vexillifer | reverse complement strand
TCTTTCCTAAGTCAGATTCCTTTCAGCAGAACTGTATTACATTGGGCTTTGTTCTATTTCCTGCTTCGGGCCAATAATGGGGCTTTAGTGTCCCTTGCTTGTTTTTAAGAAGGAAGACATATTTCCTGTAGCTCTTTCTACAAGCAGACAGCTGTGGAAACATCACTATAATGAACCAAACGTCTTGTGGGTACCCAAGGCAGCTCCTAAATATTTGCTATCCTTTTGTTCCTTGCTCTGGGAAATTTCTGCTGATATAACCTGGGGAATCAAGTAGCTTTTCTCATCCAAAGTCCTTGCCTCTGGCATCAAACATGGTCTTTGCCCTTTATCAACCTATATAGTAAGGTAACTCTTGGGTATTTTTCACACTAATGCTGATTATCTGGGTACAGCCAATCATCCGGAGAGCAAAGATTTTATTAGAATGAGAAAGAGACTTAAGAATACACACTAGACATAGATTAGATAACTTTCAGACATAATGCTTATGTTACTTAACTCACTTAAAAACAAGTAAAGCTATAAATTGTGTTTATAAGTTGATTTTCTATCTTAATTCTCAGTGGAAATATCTTTTCTGCATATTTAGGGAGCATAAACCATATGTTTAATACTTTACTTGTACAAATACAACAGTGTATATCTCTAGTCAATTTATTTTTTAAAATAAACTGGGGCCAGTCCAAATATATTACATTTCCTTTTTTCTCTCTTTGTATTATAAAGTAAAATTTTCTGCATACAGAAAACCCAAACACAGCTAATGCAGGGCTTAATGAGTTATTATAAGATGAATATCATTGTTATCATCACCCAGGTCAAGAAATAAAATTTACTACCACTTCAGAAGCTATTCCAATTATATCCTCTTCCCCCTCAAATTTAACCATCGTTCATGCTTTTATAGTCATCACTTTCTCGACTTTCTTTGTGGTTTTATCACCCATGTGAGCAGTCTTATAAACTATAGCCTTGCCCATTTAAAGGAAATGAGCATGTCTTTTAATCTTTTAATCCACAGGTTTTCCCTTCATACCTTACTTTTCTTTACAATTTATCTGTTGAATAAAGGGCATTTGACATGTATATTTCCCACACAGTCTGGATTTTGCTGATTGCCAGTACAAGGTTCAATTCAACGTATTCCTCTATCATTGAAATTTGCTATTCATTTGGTAGGACTATAGACTGTGGTGTGTTTTCAATGGAAGGCATTTGATATCTGGTTGCCACTCTTTTTGTGATGTTAGCATCCACTGATATGTGATGAATAGATCCCTTAATATTTTGTGGGGTTGCCTGTGGTGTCATTCTAAATTTATTATTTATTATATGGGAAATTTTATAAGAGAAACGTCCCCTTATCTACAGTTTGGTTACCTACTGGAAAAGTTTATACTGAAAAGGAGGGGCAAATGCTTTTTCTCATCCTTTAATTATAAGTTTTCAAGATGATATATTGGATCCCAATAATTTTTTGTGATGAACTACTAGTTTCAGGTTTTAATATCAGTATGAACATATCTAATGAGTTTTAAGCCACTGCAATTATTTTCTTTTTTTGAAGCACAAAATTGAGCCTCTGGACAGTGGGAGCCTCTTCAAGTTGACTCCTGAATCTTTTCACAGCTTTCTCACTATCTAGTATGATAATTTTGTATATCTCTAATCTCCTAGAAACTCTGGATTCTTTTAGCAGGCAAGTGTGTTTCGAGACTACCGTATGACCAATAAAGATGTTCACTGCTCTCTGTTTGGTTACTGTTTCTAAGCTTCTTCAGTGGACACAGCCAGGAAATAACTTCACATGTGCCTGTGCACATAAACACAGAGTCACACACACACACACACACACACACACACACACACACACGTATCATGAGTTCATACTAATACTTCTAATTCAAAATCAGGACTACCTGGCTTTTCCCTAACAGATTCTGTATTATTTCTGCAACTCTTTTCTTCTATGCTAGGGGTCACAGACTTTCAAAGTGCAGGACTAGATAGTATTTAGTTTACCTTGCAGACCATATGGTCTCCGTTGCAACTACTGAATTCTGCCATTATAGCAGGCATGCAGCCATAAACAATATGTAAAGTATGGGTGTGTTTATAGTCCAATAAAATGTCACTCACAAACATAAAGGTGGTAGTTTTATGAGCCATAGTTTGCCAACTCCTATCCTGCATTGGAAATCCTGGTTCTTAAAGACATAAATGATGTTGAGATTAGAATATTCCATCACTGCTCTTGTACTTGTCTCATATTACACACATTTAAATTCTCAGGATAATGATAATAATACTTTTACAATCCACATACCTGCTAAGACAGTTAAAAATAAACTTTTCATTTGTACTACGTATCCTTTCCCTTTTATTTTTATTTATTTATTTATTTTTATTTTTTTTTGCGGTACGTGGGCCTCTTACTGTTGTGGCCTCTCCCGTTGTGGAGCACAGGCTCCGGACGCGCAGGCTCAGCGGCCGTGGCTCACGGACCCAGCCACTCCGCGGCATGTAGGATCCTCCCGGACCAGGGCACGAACCCGTGTCCCCTGCATCGGTAGGCGTAATCTCAACCACTGCGCCACCAGGGAAGCCCTCCTTTTCCTTTTAATAGTTGAACTCCATCTACATTATCTGTGGATTTAGCCATTGCATGTTAATTTCTTTCTCTCTTTTAATCCTCATTTAGCCCTAGTTGTACAACTAACTATATATTAAATTTTCCTCTCCAGGACTTATCTCTATGTGTCTCTAATCCTGTTCATTGTCTGAAACTCATTCTTTAGTAAGTTCTTTAGGGAGGACCCATAAGGAGTAATATTTTCTGAGCTCATTTAGACTGATAATAATTTGTCTGTGCCCCTTGTACTTTGGTTTTCCTTTTCTTCTCTTCAATATCTTAAACATGTTACTCTATTTTCTTCTCTCATAAAGTGTTGCTGTCAAATAGCCTATTGATAAACTACTTTCTTTCCCTTATAAATCACATGCTGTTTTTGCCTACATGCCTATTTCAGATTAGGAAGGAAGCACAGACTGATATGACCATCAGCATGAAGGAAGTTTATTAGAGAATGTCCTCAGCTCAGGCGAGGGAAGAAAACAAGGTTAGATAGAGAGAGAAGTTGAGATGTGGTGCAGCTGCAACAAAGCTTCACCCAACCCTAAAGGGAGCACTGCAGCTGGGAGATGTCTCAAGTTGGAGAGTGGAAATTGGACCTTTTAGTCTCAGAGTTGACCAGTTCCCCAGAAGGTGGGTATGACATTGGGCATTGTGGCTTTACTCAGCCAAGTAAATTACTGAAGAGGCCATTACAAATGCGATCTATCAAACTACAACTTCATAGCAACTAGTGAAATTAAATAAATAAATAAATAAATAAAAATTTTATGTTCAGTAATTTTTCTAGAACATGTCTTGATATTGGTCATTCTGGTTCAGTATTCTCAGGGAGACAGCATGCTCTTTCACTTTGAAGTTTCAAGCTACTCTTTATTTCAGGAAACATTCTTAAATTACAGTTTTTAGCATTTGTTTTACTCTCTTGCTTTGGTTTCTGTCATCATGGACTCCCATTATACCTATACTGGATCTTGCTTTTCTTCCTCTTTTTCACCATCTCTTCTCCTTAAGACATTTCTGTTGTGTTTAGTAGCTTTTGTATTTTTCCCAGGTTAGCCCTCACTTCTGAAATTATCATATAATTGCTTCCTGAGTTCTGTCAGTAAATTAATAAATTTTTCAAAACCGGATTTATGTTTCCTCATTCTGATTTGCATTTTCTTTCTTCCATTTGAAAATGTTTATAGTTTATTCTGTTATAGGGCCTATCTTTCTGACACATTTCCATTGCCTGTAGGGATGTTATTTCATATTATTGCTTTTCTTATAATAATTTTATATGGAATTTAACTTCAAGTATTTTCTGTGTTCATTTTTTTGTGAAATTAACTTTCCCCAACTTTAGAAAGAAATGTGGTTCAGGGAAACTTTTCTCACTCCACAGAATTCCCTGATATATTGTTTTCTTGTAGTGTTCAAATATATGGTGGTTTGCTTCTGAGCCTTCCTGACTCTTCTCCCTTTCCCCAGTTTTATCTGGACCTTTTATTATTTCATCTCCATTGTCCCTATTCCTATCAATTTTGATTCAACTCCCAGAAGTTTCTCCTTTGTGCATGGATCTATCTGTAAAGGAGATTTGCTGGGCCAGTTTTGAGAATTCATTGGGGATTTGCTACTCCATACCCATTGGTATTTACAGTAGGCCTGTTTCATTAAGTTACAGTTACATTGGGTAAAACATCTCCTAGTTTCAGGTGAAAATCTAAAATTGGCCCATGACCCTTCCCATTGCACTGCCCTGGCTATTTTGAAATTCCCCTGTTCTTAGACATTTCAGGCTATTCAAATATCAGTACTATGCAGGGCTTGGCTGCAGGTAGTTTGTACTCATTCTTTTGTTGTTTGAGAATTGTGTTATTCTGTTTTATTTTAAAATATCCATGTGTCTTTGGTTTTGCTGTCTAGTTATTCTGTCTTTTGTCATGTTAGGTTTTGGCAAGATTAGAAAACAATGTAGCTGATACTGCTGCCCTCCTTGCAGAATCACATTTTAACTGGTTTATTAGAAGTTAAGAGTAAGTCACATGCCAAATAAAATGTGAGTGAAATAAAAGTGCAAGAAGAGGTCTATGGTAGGAGACGCCCTTTTATTTCATGAAAAGTACCAGGATTCCAATTTTTACCCCAGAGGCCACCAGTCTTTTTCTATTTTTTTTTTAATTGGGGTATAGCTCTTTTACAATGTTGTGTTAGTTTCTACTGTACAGCACCAGTCCTTTACCTTTTATTTATTTTTAAAGCATTTTTTAATATAAATTTATTTATTTATCTATTTATTTTTTTGGCTGTGTTGGGTCTTCATTGCTGTGCGAGAGCTTTCTCCAGTTGTGGCGAGTAGGGTCTACTCTTCATTGCAGTGTGCGAGCTTCTCATTGCAGTGTCTTCTCTTTGTTTCAGAGCACAGGCTCTAGGCATGCAGACTTCAGTAGTTGTGGCACGTGGGCTCAGTAGTTGTGGCTCACAGGTTCTAGTGCACAGGCTCAGTATTTGTAGCACATGGGCTTAGTTGCTCGCCGGCATGTGGGATCTTCCTGGAGCAGGGCTTGAACCTGTGTCCCCTGTATTGGCAGGCAGATTCTTAACCACTGTGCCACCAGGGAAGTCCCACCAGTCCTTTTTAAAGTGTTTCATTTCCCAGGTCAAATTTACTCTCTTAAAAACTGTTTCAGCCATGAATAAACTGCTGGCTTTGTTGTTGGACTCACTTGGGTTCAACTCTGGCTAAGCCATGGATTATTTCTGTGAACCTGGGTAAAGTTTGTTAAATTATCTGAGGTTCATCTAAAATTCAAACAAAATAATATTTGTGTTATGAATCTAATTTTCCCGGAACACTCTTACAATCTCTCTCTCTCTCACCTCTCATCCTCCAGCAACCAATACATACCACAAATTCAAACTGGTATTACTCAATAAGTATCTCTTGAATTTACTCACTTTTCTTCATCTCCACCACTACTGTTTCAGCCATCTTAATGCAAACTATCATTTATTTCTTGGACCAGCTAAACATTTTCCTCAATTACCTGCCAATGTGCTCTCTGGCTCCCTTCATACCCTTTCCTTAAACTCAGCCAGAATAAATTAAAAACACAATTTTGTCAACTTCTTGCTTAAATAACACTGATTATAGCAACTGTTTTCTTAAAATTTTTCATGTTTCTCATTGCTTGTAAGATTTAGGCAAAACCTGTTTTGAATTAAAAGGTCTGGCCTCTGCCCACCTCTCAAGCTGATCTCACCTGGCTCTCTCCATTTGCCATCTCAAGAGTTAGTCTCACTGGTCTGCTTTCTGCTCCTTATCTTCAATACTCTCCCTCTTGTCAGGGACTTTGCACATGCTCTGTCCCTTCTTGAAATCCTATTCTCTCCCTTCTTCACCAAGTTAACTTCTAATGATGCTTCATATCTCAGTGTAAGCATCAGTTTCTCAAGGAAGTTTTCCCTGCCCTCCTGAGCAAAGCAGATCTCATACAGTGCCTTGGACCTCTCCTTCAGAACATGTAACCCTTATTTATTAAAGTGTATATTTAATGCCTCTTTACTCCTCTAGATCTTAACCTCCATGAGAACGGGGAGTATTTTTGTTTACTATTGTAATCCCAGCACAAAGCCTGCACATAGTATTTAGAAATTTTTTTGTTATGAATAAATATGAATAAGTGAGTAAACAAATGTTTTTAAGATTGTTGTGAAGATGAGAAAAGTTTACTTGTGTTTTGGATCGGTCTAAGCCATTTAGTTTTCGGCACTATTTAGTTTCTTTTAAATAAATCTTAGTAGTCACCACACTGCTGAAAGTGATGGGGTTAGTTGCTTGCTCCCAATCACTAAAAAGGTTTTCATGAAAGCAAGTCTCAGATCGCATTTGGCCACAAAACAAACAAACAAAAACAGTTCTGTAAACATGACAAAGCTTCACAGCCCTCCGTACTTCTTGGTGATCTGAGAAAGCCATTGGACAGGTATCCCTGAGGCAAAATCAACAGTGTCCCTGGCTTGAAATTCTTAATCTATATGGGACATTTGAGGAGAATTTCCTTTAGGTTGTAACAATTAGACTGTTCAGGATTACAGAGTTCTCTGAACTAAGTCAGAGTGACAGCCTTAGAGCAAAATCATCAAAGCCCTAACAGTTTTTAAATTCCTGATTGATTTCTTTGCCCTGGATTATCAGTTTTGTGAAAGCCTGGAATTCTAAGATAAAAAAGTGCAATAAGGAATAAAGCAGTTCCTGTGTATGTGTGATTACTGTAGGAATAAAGCAAATAAGTAGAAAGGAACTTCCCTCATTTTCAAAAAATTTGAAGTCATTGTTCCCTAGGTCTATAATAGTAGCTCCAAACAATCCAGATAATTATGATTTATAATGAACATTCCCGGTGTACCTGAAGGCTGAGGCTTCTTGTGCCCAGGGTGAATGAGTCACTCTAACTTGTTTGTGCAATACTGAGAGGAAAACAACAAGATCGTATCTCCCTCTCCCACTAATGATAAGGTGACACACACTTAATCAAAATAAAGGGCACTGAAATAATTCAAAGGGGTCAATTTTCAAAGGAATCATTAAGAAGTGTCTTCTTGTTACCAGAAAAACAAATTTCAGGAAAAGGATATAATAATCATTCAGATGAGATTAGTGGTTCAGAACTGAGTGATTTCACTTCCCTAAGGAACATTTGATAAATCTGGGGAATATTTTTGATTGTTACCGTTGGGTGCTACTGGCATCTAATAGGTAGGGCTAGAGATGCAGATAAGCCTTCGGCATTGCACAGAATGACCCTTCACAACAAGGAATTCATGATCTAACACAAAATGTCAGTTACAATGCTGTTGAGGAACCCTGAGTTAGATCATAGATAAGGTACCTTTGGAGCTCCGCAGGACCTGTGGTCATCAGACCCATGCCAGGTTTTGAGATGTAATGTCAGTTGCCAAGTAGCTGAAGCCAAGCAAGCACCAAGTTTTTTGTATTCCGTCATACCTTCACCTAACATAAAACCTAGCTTTCTCTCCTCTATGATATAATGTGAAGATAAATGAAAGGCGAATCTTAACAGTGATGTAAGACATTCAAATGAAGATTAAAAATGTCACTTGATTTTTAAAGGCAGGTATTTTTGTTTTTGTACATTGTCTTTGATATAGCCTCCCCTAACTTTATGATTCTCTCTTCCTCCATCATTCTGTTTCTCTACCTCTTCATTATCATTCTCATCTCCTTTTAACAACTCAGTATATAACCTTTGTGGTTTTCTATGCTCATACACATGTACAGGTGTAAATACATATACAGTGTACATATTCATACATGCATTTTTTTATAAGTGTGGTTTCATAGTATGCATAATTTGCTATAACTTGCTTTTCTCACTCAAAAATATTTCATGGGAAATCTCTCAAAGAAAACTTTTAGAGCTCTCTTTTTTTTTTTTTTTTTTTGTGGTACTTGGGCCTCTCACTGTTGTGGCCTCTCCCGTTGCGGAGCACAGGCTCCGGACACGCAGGCTCAGTGGCCATGGCTCACGGGCCCAGCCGCTCTGCGGTATGTGGGATCTTCCTGGACCGGGGCACGAACCCGTGTTCCCTGCATCGGCAGGCGGACTCTCAACCACTGCGCCACCAGGGAAGCCCCCTTTCTTCTTTTAATAGTGTTTATCCTCCATGATTTATTCAGTCATTCCCTGAGTGATGGACATTTATTGTATTTCATATTTTATTATTCCATGGTAAAACATTCTAAAATAATATCCCTCTGCAAATATCACATCCCAAGTTTTTATTTTCACGGGATAGATTCTTATAAGTGGGATTGCATATTTGAGAATCTAGAATTTTCCAAGTACATCCAAGGGCAAGACAAACCTTCTTAAAGACCAGAAATTCAAAATCTATAGCTGTTTATATTTATACATTATAATTATATGTACATAATTTTAAATTTTAATTAAAACTTTAAAATTTTTAGTTAAAAATACATGTGGAAAATACAGACACTGTCAACAAGTGATTACTTTTGGAAAATGTTTGTAATATAGAAGGTGAACATAAGGAATTATTATCATAATATTCAAATAGCTTTTTAAAATTGCCAGAAAATTTGGTATGGGACATGTATAGGCAACTCATTGAAAATCATATGAAAACAGCTACCAAACACATGAAAATATGTTCAAATTCTACAGAAGCCACATTACAAAATAAAGTAGTAGTGTACTCCCCCTTTGTACCCACTAGACTGGCAAAAAATAAGAAGGATCAAAACACTTACCTCTGTCAGAGACATGAGAAAATGAATATCCTCATGCATTCTTGGTGATAATGCAAAATTTTAAGTCAGTTTGGAAAACAGCCTAGCTTAATTTTTTAAAAATTTATATCTGCTCATGGAAGCAACTGTTGCTAAAGCAGTTTGGAAGACAGTGCAGCAGGAAGGAGTTCTAAACTTAAAATACCAGTAAAACAGCAAAATGAGAGCCAGAAATGGGTTTTGACAAGTGTGCACACTTTAACTCCTCAGTGGACAATTCTATCATAGCACTTGGGTCAGATATTCTGTAGTTCTATCTCTTTCTTAAATTGCTGGATGGTCTGGTGAAAGTCTAGTCCTGATGAAATCATGGTGGGGAAAGTATGTCTGACATACGCACACCTAAGCTGTGACTCAGGTGGGATTCCAGACACACAGGCAGGATTAAGTGCTGCCTTAGAAGTAGAAAAACCATCAAGTGCATGGGAATTCTAATTTGTGGGTAAATCTGAAATCAGCACCAGCTGAGGTCTGAAGAGATAAAGGCACAGGCAGCAGGGAGAGAATATTCTGGAGCATTTGTCATGCCTAAGATGATGTCCTTGAAGCCTGGTGACCTGTTCCAACCTAGGAGGATCATGCCCAGTGAAGAAGAGGCTCCTGGGTGAGAAAAAAAGCAAATTCATGAATTGCACATGAGGGACCCATCTCTTTTGTTTCCTCACTTTATTTAAGTGGTAGGCTCACAAACCTACGTTGTGTCTTTTGTCTTTGAAAGTCATATCGGAAAGAAGAGGGCTCAGGTACTGGAGGATTGGAATGTGTATAAATTGGGACTCGGCATTGTCACTCATTTCAACTTGAATAGGGACAAATTCTGGTAGAGATTATCTGTTGAGGCCATAGCAAAGTAGGCTATACTTTTTAAAAAAAAATTTTTATTAGAGTATAGTTGATTTACAATGTTGTGTTAGTTTCAGGTGTACAACAAAGTGAATCAGTTATACAGATACATATATGCACTCTTTTTAAGATTCTTTTCCCATATAGGCCATTACAGAGTATTGAGTAGAGTTCCCTGTGCTATATGCTAGGTCCTTATTAGTTATCTATTTTATGTATTCTGAAAAGTTTCCAAACCCGGATTTGGGATGAATGGTCTCATAAGAATAAGTGTTCTCTTAGGAACAACAGAATGGAATATTTTCAATCATGACTGTTTCAGAAAATTTGAATACATGTAATTATTATGACTATTTAGGGACATGTAATGACAAATCAAGTTTCAGGTCAGCTCTGATAGGGAGATATGATGGTCCTGAAGTCCTTTCTCACTTTCTCTGTTCACACTACTCCCAGGTCCAGGTGCCAGCTTGGCCCTCCGGGTTTGGTTTGCAGCACAGGGCATGGAGCAGGCCACTGAACTGTAGAAGGAACAGAAAGCCTCTGTTTCCTTCGTTCTTCTTCCTAATTATTGCTGAACAGCCTACACACCTGCCAAAATAATTTGAAAGCAGCCCTGTGTTAGGGCCAGGTCTGAGCCACATACAAACAATGGGGCCCCAATATGCAGGCCCATCTCAGCAACCTCTGAGATTTATGTATTAACACCCACAATTTCTCATAGAAGCAGCAGAAGGTGTGCTTCCTATATGTCAGTGGAGCTTGGCTTGGATCCCCAGCATTGGCTCCTATAATCAAAGCCAATAGGTGACCCCCTCCCCCCAGGGCAGAGACAAGTATGTGTACCGTTGTCATCCATCCTGGGGTAGCCACTCTGTCACAGACATTCCTTTTCCCTTGACACTGTAGTAAGCCAAGCTCTGTCACTTCTGGTTAGGGTCATACTTAACAAGAAGATGTTAAAAGTAAGACTTTATAAGTCTAAGAGCACCAGGAAAAAGTTTGGCTGAAAGTCCAGGTTTTGAGGACATTAGACTCAGAATGTGTATGTTGACAGATTGTGTGCAGCCAAGAATAAACCTACTCTTGTGCAGCGGAGTCACAAGACCCTTTGGTACACTTGTTAATAACTGAAAACCCAGTAATAAGTTCCATATTTCATGAGAACAGTCTTATACCAGAGATATTTCTCCGTCAGTGTGTACATGCTCCATGCTTATACATCATCCTTGTCATGGTTGTAGCTCTATTCTGAGTTCTCCATGCTTTTTTAGGTACCAGATGTGCCTGCTACAGATAATGTTCAGATGTCTCATGTCTTTCTATAGTGTGGGGATTGGCTTTGATTCTTTTTTAACACACAGCACAGATCTTAAATGGAATTAGTGTATAATAAGGCAGACATTTCCACTGCACTGTTATAGTTGAACAGTTGTTAAAAATCCACCTTTTGGATGAAGAAGATTGTTGGTAGAAAGGCTTCATTCTTTAAAAAGAAATATTACTTTCATAATGAACAAGAGAAAAACAATTATGGTCTTAAAAGAAACAAAGAAAATCAAGCTCCAGAAAACTTTTTTTTTTTTCTGGTTGCTCTGTGTATGTACCACTTTTATTTATTTATTTTATTTATTTATTTTTTACATCTTTATTGGAGTATAATTGCTTTACAATGGTGTGTTAGTTTCTGCTTTATAACAGTTTCTGCTTTATAACAAAGTGAATACATATACATATGTTCCCATATCTCTTACCTCTTGCATCTCCCTCCCTCCCACCCTCCCAATCCCACCCCTCTAGGTGGTCACAAAGCACCGAGCTGATCTCCCTGTGCTATGCGGCTGCTTCCCACTAGCTATCTATTTTACGTTTGGTAGTGTATATATGTCCATGCGACTCTCTCACTTTGTCACAGCTTACCCTTCCCCTTCCCTGTATCCTCTAGTCCATTCTCTAGTAGATCTGTGTCTTTATTCCTGTCTTACCCTTAGGTTCTTCATGACATTTTTTTTCTTAGATTCCACATATATGTGTTAGCATATGGTATTTGTCTTTCTCTTTCTGACTTACTTCACTCTGTATGACAGAATCTAGGTCCATCCACCTCACTACAAATAACTCAATTTCATTTCTTTTTATGGCTGAGTAATATTCCATTGTATATATGTGCCACATCTTCTTTACCCATTCATCCAATGATGGACACTTAGGTTGCTTCCATCTCCTGGCTATTGTAAATAGAGCTGCAATGAACATTTTGGTACAAGACTCATTTTGAATCATGGTTTTCTCAGGGTATATGCCCAGTAGTGGGATTGCTGGGTCATATGGTAGTTCTATTTGTAGTTTTTTAAGGAACCTCCATACTGTTCTCCATAGTGACTGTACCAATCCACATCCCCACCAGCAGTGCAAGAGTGTTTCCTTTTCTCCACACTCTCTCCAGCATTTATTGTTTCTAGACTTTTTGGTGATGGCCATTCTGACTGGTGTGAGATGATATCTCATTGCAGTTTTGATTTGCATTTCTCTAATGATTAATGATGCTGAGCATTCTTTCATGTGTTTGTTGGCAATCGCCAACAATGTGAATTTGAGTCTAATTCATGGGGTTTAGAATACAATGAATGTATTAACCAATAGTAACATAAAATAATGAGGGTAATCTAAATTAAGGTTTTCAAAGTTCCAAATACTATCCTGGAATAGAATTTAAAATATCCATTAATTATAGATGTCAGTGAGTTGTGTATACATAGTAAATTTCTATGGTAACTGCAGAGAATCCAGAATGTATACCTTCTAAAAATAGGGGTAAACAAAGTCAAGCATTATAAAATAAGCAGGAAAATGAGAAGAAAGAGAAAAAGCAGAATAGAAAGTTTACAGTGAGTTAGAACTACCTCTGTATTAATGAAGTTATCTTAATAAATGTAGATTAAGTTTTTCTGTTCAAAGACAAAGATTGTAAACTAAAATATATCTTTCTATTTCAGATATCTTATATTTACAATAGACATCTCTAAAACATAAGGACACAGAAAGGATTAAAGTAAATTAATGGAAAAACTATATGCCAGGCAGCAAACAATCAGACAAACCTTATGTAATTTTATTATGTCAGAAAAATAGGACTTAATAAAAATCATTATTAAAGATAAAGAAGATTACTACATAACATTTTAGCTTTAAGTCATCAGGAAATAAAATAAATCTGATCTTGCAGTTTTCTAATAAAGTAGTTGTAAATGTATAAAGAGAAATTTAAAAATTTACTATTGGGAGACTATATATATATATATATATATATTCAGCAGACAAAAATATTCAGTAAAATTATATAACAACATATATAGGCAACTGCTCAATAATTAGAAAATAAAAATGTTTTCAAGTACTTGGATAATTTACAAATTTTAACGTCTACTAGGATATAAAACAATTCTACTAAATTTCAAAAATTAGTAGCCTACAGATTCTCTTCTCTAGCCACAATGCAATTAAGATAAACATAAATAGTGAATAAATAGTGAAAAGATAGCTTTTAAACTTTAGAAATTCCTAAGAAGTCAAAGCTGAAATAATTTGGGAAACATGATAAATAGCACAGTATTAGAATATAACCTGAACTATAAAATAAATATCTGCAAATTTATACTAATATAAATAAATTATTGAATAAATGGGGGAGAAAAGATAAATCTACTTTGCAGAAGAATACCAAATAATTTATGCAGATACTCCCCCCGCTCCCTGTCCCGCAATGTGATGGAACGTAACTCCTCACTCTGTAAAGGTGGACTGTGCAGAGTGATTTCCTTCTAAAGAGCACAGTGTGAAACAGGGCAAAAATAATAACGCCACAGTGGAGAAACCTGACAGATACTATTTTAAGAAGGTGATCAAGGTAAACATCATTAATAATGTCATGTCAGTAGCATGAATTTTGATATGATGTGATGAAAATGGTACTTTACCTTCCCTTAAAAACCCATAACCCCAGTCTAACCATGAGAAAAACATCAGACAAATCCATGTTGAAGAACATTCTACAAAATACTTGACAAATTGTCACAATGTAGAGGAGCCTAAAGAAATGTGAAAACTAAATGTAATGTGATATCCTGGATGGGATCCTGGAACAGAAAAAAAAATAGGTAAAAACTAAGGAAATGTGAATAAAGTATAAACTTTGGTTAATAATAATATATCAATATTGGTTCATCATTTTTGACAAATGTACCATAGTAATAATGTAAAATATTAATGATAGAGATAATTAGGTGCAGGATATATGGAAACTCTTTGAATTCTCTGTATAATCTTTGAAACTTTCCTGTAAATTTAAAACTATTTAAAACAAACATTTTATTTTTTAAAAGTCTGTAAGTTTGGAATTAAAATTTATAGAACTTCACAAAGTTTTTTTTTTTTTTTTTTTTTTTTTTGTAAGATGCTGTTTTAAGTATGTACCCTACAAACATGGGAATTTTGATAAATTCTATTTTTCATAGTTAACATACATTTTTGTAATGTAGCTGCTTTTTATTTTGTATACACTGCATTATCAAATATTATTCCTGACAGCAGACCACTTCCATTTTGACTAGGTGTTGATGAGAACTGAACTGTCCACTAACAATTAAACATGTCTCCTGACTGGAAGAATTTTTCCAGAGATCAGCAAGGCTAGTTTTTACTCCAGTATCCACGTGTTTCTGCTCCCAAGAACTGCAGAAGTAATGCACACACTGATGGCTAGCAATAGTTTAACTACACAAAAGTAACTGAAAAATCACATAAATATATCTCAGTAAGTCCAAACTAAGTATCAGGAACTCAATTTTCCCTGAGCTGCATCTTATAAAAGCCTGAAGCATGGTTAAAGGAAATACAGGTCAATGAGATCTGTAGACATGCATCTGAATCAAAAATCTAATATACTTACGATGCATTTTATTTTTTAAAAACTTATTACCTAGCTCTGTTCACACAAAATGTCTAGAAGCAGTAACCAACTCAGTGGCAAGGAGCACCCTTAGTCCCCAGATTGTGGTTTCTAAATACCATTTCCAAGAAAAAGAACCTGACAACCTTGGAGAGATGGCTGATTCCAGATCTGGTGCAGTATTTTTCCCTTGCGTTATGCGGGCCTCTCACTGTTGTGGCCTCTCCCATTTGCGGAGCACAGGCTCCGGACGCGCAGGCTCAGTGGCCATGGCTCACGGGCCCAGCCGCTCCGCGGCATGTGGGATCTTCCCGAAACGGGGCACGAACCCGCGTCTCCTGCATCGGCAGGCGGACTCTCAAGCACTGCGCCACCAGGGAAGCCCCACAAAGTTTTTACTGGACATTAAAGAGTACTTGGAACAGAACAATTATGAAAATACCACATTTCAAAATTTGTGGGATTTAACTAAAACAATTGTTTAAGAAAGTGTAAAGCCTTAAATGTTTATACTAGTAAAGAAGAAAGTCCCAAACTTAATTAGGTAAATACCCAACTTATGAAGTTAGAAAAAGGTAAGTATAATAAACCTTACTAAACTAGCAGAAGGAAATAATAAAGGTAAGAACAGTAATCACTGAAATAGAAAACCATGGTAGAAGAAAAGATAAACATAGGAAAAACTGATTCTTTGAAAAGATTTAAACATTGGCAAGATTTATCTGGGAAAAAAGGAAGAGATCCAAATAAACAATGTTACAAATGAAAAGAAGACATAACTGCAGACAAAACAGAGATCGTTTTTTAAGTAAAATATTGTGAAAAGTTTATACCAATATATTTTAAAATCTACATGAAATTGACAGATTCCTGAAAAAAAAGTAAATTATAAAAACTGATTCAAGAAAACATGAAACACAAGATGATTTTAGAGACGAGTGATTCAAATTTTTAAGGAAAAGAAAACACAGTTCTTATACCAAATCTTCCAAAGAATAGAAAAATGGAGGCAACTTACTCCCAGCTAATTTTATGAGGCTGATATAACCTGCATAACAAACAAATGATAAAGGGATCTTGACAAGGGAATCAGACAAGCTCTACTTAAAACATAGATGCAAAATACTAAGGAAAACATCAGCAAACAGAATCCTTTGTTTATATGATGTTTTATAATAGTAATACACGATGACTAAGTTGAGCATATGCCAGAAATATAAGATTGGTTCAAAGTTAGAAAATCTATTAATGTGATTCACCACATGAACAAATCAAAAAAAAATCATGATTGCTTCAATGTATACAGAAAGAGCATGCAATAATATTCAACACCCATTCTTTATATTTAAAAATTCCTTAGTAAACAAGGAGTTGGGAGTACTTCTGCAACCTGAAAACAAATGCACTTACAAAATATTAAAGAAATCATTATAGAAATAGTAAAACCCTTAAGGCACTCTCTTTAAGATTAGGAGCAGGACATGTCTTCCCACTCTCACAAATGCCATCCAATATTTTCTTAGAGGTTCTATCCAATATAATTACTCAAATAAAAATAGATGTAGGGCTTCCCTGGTGGCGCAGTGGTTGAGAGTCTGTCTGCTGATGCAGGGGACACGGGTTCGTGCCCTGGTCTGGGAAGATCCCACATGGCGCGGAGCAGCTAGGCCCGTGAGCCATGGCCTCTGGGCCTGCGCGTCCAGAGCCTGTGCTCCGCAACGGGAGAGGCCACAGCAGTGAGAGGCCCGTATACCGCAAAAAAAAAAAAAAAAAAAAATAGATGTAACTGTTGGAAGGGAATAAAAATTATTATTTTCAGATGACATCATAGTCTACATAGAAATCCCAGAAGAATGTGTAGACACTTACTTTTAGACTTACAAGAAAGTTACACAAGTTTTCTATATATACCAGCTACAATTAGAAAATACAATGATAGGACGTTATTTACAGTGTCAATTAAACATATAAAACACTCATGGATAAAGGTAAAAAACCTGTGTAAGACTTTTACAAACATTTATTGAATGACTTTAAATATCCAATTGAATGAAAATATAGACTAGGTCCATGGTTAACAGTATTTAATATTATAACTATGTCATTTCTCCTCACATTTAATTGATTGATTTAATGCTAGTCCTATCAATATTCCAACAGAATGTTTTTCAATAGAACTTGACCAACTGACCCTAAAATGTAAATGAAAAAACAAAGGGTCAAGAATAGTCAAGAGGTTTCTGCAGAAGGTAGAGTAGGAGGAGTTCCTCAACCGGATATTTAGACATTTGTATAAAGCTTTACTAGTGATGCTGAGTTATACTGGAGCAGGGATAGAAAGAGCAATGAACATGACAGATGTCTCAGATATAGACTCACACATATTTGGGAACTTGATGCAAGACAAATGTGACAGAGCACTTGGATGAATAAAAGTTGGTGCTGAAAAATTAATTTCAGTGTGGAAAAAATTAAAGTGATACTTGCTTCACATTATGCAAAAACTAAATTTCAAATGGATTAAGGATTTAAATCTGAAAGATGAAATTTTAAAATCTTTAGAACAAAATATAGGAAAATATGACTGAGAAGAGAGGAGGATATCTTGAGATCAAATACATACACATAGCCATAAAGGAAAATATTGATAAATATGAATATATTGAAGTTAAGAACATTTCTTATCAAAACAGTTCATGAAGAAAATAAAGTAGGTAAACCAGAGAAGATATTTGCAACACATGTAACTAGTAAAGCATGGGTATTAAAGAAATGTAAAAAATATCTAGAAATCAATTATAAATGCATGCATCAAAGGAAAAATGGGCAAAAGTAATGAAGCAGCATTTCACAGATGAGAACACAGAAATGGAATTTATATATATAGAAAAAATAATCTCAATACCTTAATTACTCATGAAAATGCTGAGATTTCATTTCACACTCTCTAGATTCACAAAAGTTAAAATATCTGACGATGCTAAGTGTCAGCAGGGATGTAAATCAATGAGGACTCTTATACTCTGCTGAGAATGTACACAGCACACTCTTAAAATGACTTGTCATAATCTAATAATCCTTAAATTGCATCTAATCCACCACTGAGTGAGTCTACTCCCAGGGACATATGCTAGAGAAGTTTCTGCCCATATGAACCAGAAAACATGTACAAGAATATTCATCATCATATTGTTTATAAAAACAAAGAACTAATCCATTGGCAGGAAAACAGAAGTACATTGTATGCATACAATAGAATTCTACACACCAGTAAAAATGAGTGAATTATATCACAAGCATTAACAGGGATGGGTCCCACAAATTTGATATTGAATGAAAGAAAAGCAAGTTTAGGAAAAAATATGTGCAGTATGGGTTTATTTTTTACATAAAGCTAAACTCATATCAAACATGATATTATTTAAGGATACAAATTTTTGCCCTCAGAGAAAAACAGAAGACTGATGAACCCCACATTCAAAATAGTGATTCCCAAACTATTTATTTGTTCTTACTATGCAGTCAGTCCCCAGTATGTCATAGACAATGACCAGTCAGAATGGACTCGGCCTTCTGCTATGCCGGCAGCACTCCTTTAAGATGCTGGTTGATGGAGTTGTCCAGAGGGTTCCAGGAAAAGTACCTGAATGGCTGGGGCATCCTGAGGCAGTTGTTCAGCTAACAACATGTAACAACTTCAAGGATGGTCATCTCAACGTGCACTAACTGAGCATTAGCCCAGGAAGGAACTTCGAGGGGTGTGGAGGGAGGAACTGTTAGGGAAAGGTGCACAGGAAATTCAGCGTTCTTGGTAATGTTTCATCTTTCATACTGGGAAGGGAGTACATTTCATTTCACCACAATTTTTAACTTACCCATATATTCTTCTGCATGTATGATATAGTTCATAATAATCATAAAACTGAAAGTATCTGTATTAATGCCAGTAGTTAATTTTCTTTGGAATAAAAATCCTTCAGAAATAGCACTTGAATACTTGAAGGAGTATAGGGTGAAAAAGAATTGTGCTTAAAGGTCAATTAGGGGAGACAGCATTTCCTTCTTTTATGTTTAATCCCCTTCTCCTCATGTATGTGTCCAGCTAGTTCCAAGCTTCACCATTACCCATCTGTTGGTGACTCACAAGCTTGTGTTCTCAGCTGCAATTTGAGCTCCAGATATGAGTAACTCCTGCCTGTCTGACATCTACAGAGATTTCCTGTAGGCACCTCAACTTAACATTCCCAGTCCACTGTCTGGTCAGGTAGTCTGAGAAGGTGTGCCTGCAGAAAGTCTACTGGGGACAACTCTCTGGATAAAAATGAATAGGGGAATGAAGGATGTATGGTTTGGCAGAGGGAGGGGTTGAACTGTGATGCAGTTACAGAAAAGTCCCCAGCTGGTTCTACTGGCAGGTTTGGAGCTGGATGGTCCTTCAGAGCTCCCCTGCCTTGAGGAAAGGGGGCTGGCTATTTATATCCTACCATTGACTAGTTATGCATTAATTCCCTCTACGTCCAAGGGGCTTGCCCATGAGTGAACTGACTCTCTTCAGTTGAGGACAATTCCTGGAGATAAAGCTGAGAGCTGTCAGCAGAAACTCTCCCATTACTGATGAAATGATGGCTGCCTTAATCTTAAAGGGGGCATGGGGGTGGGACCACAGCATCCACTCTGTCCATCCTTGTTATTTCTCCTCCTTGCTCTTCCATTCCTCTTCCTGTGTCCCTTTCTTGTTCATGGCATCATCATCCCAGACTTTCTGGTTGACAGTTTCTGGTGGGAAGAGTGGGTCTCTGCCATTTGAGTTTCCTTCCGCTACCTGGGAGAGTATCAGACACATTCTCTGACAAGTTATTTGATGAGTGATGTCTTAAATGAATGACTAATCCATATGAAAGAGATTAAGGAAATATCAAATTATCGGGAAACTGATCGTTAATACACTTTTCAGGGTGACAAGGAACATGAGGTGTGTTTTTCTCTCCTTCATCATTAAATCCATTTAAGATCCCTTGATGCTACTTTGGATATGCCTTTCTTGCTCACCCTCTCCCTGCTGGTGCACTGGCCCTGCTGTCCTTCAGACAAGGAAGTCTTCCTAACCTCTCATCCTGCCCATGGTTTCCCTCACCTTCAGTCTGTCTTCCAAACTGCCACAAATCTCCTTCCTGAAAGTGGACCTGGCCATATCACATCCTTGACAAAAATCTCTAGTGGTCAGTGTTTAGGGTTATTCTAAAATGACAGCATACAACAGCAAGAGACTGGGAATTAGAAGGCTCCCCTGGTGGTGTGCCAGCAGGGAGAGAACTTCCTAGCAAGTTCCTTCACCTCTCAGACTTAGTTTTGTCTTGTGGCTCAAAAAGGACTCCTCTTTCTTTTGGCCACAGTGTTTTAAGAGCATCATGGCTTCTCACAGCCCAGGCAACAGGGGTGGAGTCTATGTCTACTGCTAAAAAAAACAACAGTGCATCCCATTACCTTGACCACAGTGCTTGCTTCAAGACTTGGTGTGTGGCCAAGTGAGGGACTCATTGCCTACATGGTCATTTAGCTATCAGGAGATGCAGTTCTCTAGCTGGGTGTTTGATAATGTGCCTTTGAGGTCATGGCAGCAGGACGAGGTGAGACGTTACCACCAGGAGCCTGAGAATAGAGCCGACCTCAGACTCCCAGAGAGATGAATCCTGGTGATGCCATTTGGTCACTGAATTTAAACATTGCCTTAAGTCAACCTATGAGCTTTCTCATTTATGCAAACCAAAAAATTCTCTTTCTGCTTGAGCCATCTGTGCTAGGTGTTCAGTTGCTTACATCCTAAAGAATCCTAAGTGATAGTCATGAAACATTTTTTTTTAAAAAGGCATTTTCTGAATGTAGCTATTACATAATAAGTTCTATGCTCCTATTCACGGTATCAAGAACTATCATAACATTTTTCAATTTACCTTTTCATCTTAATCTCTTGCTACTTTTGTCCCATACACACATGCTCTAGCCACACTATTTTATACTATTTTCCCAAGAATATAATTCCATGTTGTCTATATTTTCATGGTATTCTTCATTTTTCCCTAAAATACCTTTCCCCACCTCATGGCTGACCAAAAGCTAGTTATAACATAAGACCAAGCTCAAATACTCCCTAGTGTGTGATAGTAAGAATGAACTCTCTGAGTTGCTAGAGTTGAGTTCCTATCACTATAAATTCATAATGTTATAATTTTGGTGAGTTGAGGAATCCATGTGCTAGCTCATTAGATGCAGAATAGCTTGAAGGTCAGACCCACTTCTATTCATTTACCTGTCCATTATTAAATGCTGACTGACATTAATTGAATGAATTCATGAATGACCTTCTTAAATGGAAAATAGCAAGATGAATGCAAAAGCTTACAGTTGGCAAATTAGCCAAAGTTCAGCAAATAAATGAAACTAAATTTCCTTGACCCTCTACAGACTTTACAGGGGCCCTTCCTGCTTCTTATTTTCACAGTTTTACAAAGCAGCACAGCCCTTCTTGGTTCTTTTTCAAATCAGAGTAACTGGCCCAGATTTGATGTCCTCAAAAAATGCAAATTTCTCTCCACTGTTTTTTCTTACCTAGTGGAAAAAGAAAATCCCATTCATTTGGTCTTTTCACTATTGCTGTAACATGTACTCTGGGATTTTTAAGAATGGTTTTCAGAGGAAACAGAGATGGATCCTCTCCATTTCATTCTAGCCAAGGTTCACCTAAGCCTTTAGAGTTCTTCCTTCCAGTTTTGTGCTGCTTTTATTTCTTCCTCTATATTCATTCATCACCATGGATCCTATGCTTGGAGAGAAAGGGGTTTCAGTTGCAGAACTTGCTTCCTGTTGATTCTTCCATTCCAGAACATTTTGGAGACAGATGTAATGACTCAAGTGTAATAATAAAAGTAAAATAATTATATCCAGACAACTGAAGCCAAGTGAAAATAATTTTACAAAGTGAATTTCTATTTCCCCTTTCAGAATGGGTATAACAATCCTTGTCTCTGTTTGCATATATTAGTTTAAATAATATTGGAGAGATCATCTGCATAGCAATTTTATGTAAACAAGCAGTTCACTGTGTTTTATCTCCACTGTAATATGACTCAATATTTTACATATTTGAATAATAATGCTCTCTATACATAACAGCTATATGTTGAGTGTTACATGACTGAAAAGCAGAAATTTGTTTTATACCACAAGTATATTTAGGAAATAAATGGCAAAATTCTATTTCCTGATGTAGTCATTTTTTTGAGTGGACTGGTTCTTGGTCATTTTTATTTTATCCACAGCATGAAGTTCACAGTAAGTAGTAAATAGTAAATAAACATTGTAGTAGTTGTAAGTAGTAAATAAACATTGGTCAAATTAGTAAACAGATGACATAAAAAATGGTGTTATTAAACACAAAATTTGGGAGGAAAATGAGTTTTAATAAATATAGCTAAAAATATTTAAGGGACTAGAAATGACAGACAGCATTGATGAGAACACAACCCTGAGGGCTTGTTTTGCTCCCGCTACAAATACCTTGCTAGATAAACTTATTTTAATGTCCTAAAGGTATCAAAAATAAAGAACAAACAAACAAAAACAAAAAATAAACAAAACCAAACAAAAATTAGCAACAATGACAGAAAAGGAAGCCTTCAGGTTCAAAACTGTGCTTTGATATACAATATATTTATCTCCTCTCCCTCCCAAGACCCCACTGAAGTGGTTGTATAGGATAGTGCAGTTCTTTCTCATAAGGTACATCTCCTGGACTAGTTGATTGTTTTAGTCATGTCTGTGTACAATTTAATTAAAGCATAAACAAGGACTTCTAGGGCTCTCAGAAACCTCCATGTTGGTCAGCAAGTCAAGTGGGGGAGACTCCTAAATTGATGGTAACTATTCTCTGTGTAACTGACTAAATAAATAAATGGAGAGGGAGATATAAAGAGATAGCCATGAAACTGCTCAATCAGGTGACTGCAAGAGCAGCACTTCTTTCCTCGCATGGACTCAAGGGCATCATTTGTGCATTCCAGACCCCTCTAGGGTTATCGGATTAGGTAACTATTACAATGTCACTCCCAATTCTGGGAAAAAAGAAATCAAATCTCATTCTTGCACAGAGAGAGAGAGAGTTTTCAACCGTATCAGGGCCAAGGATTGAAACTGAAATTCTGCTAAGGCAGAAACTGAACCATCCCATTTCACTATGGAGTAAGAAGCCAGCTCAGAAGAGAATTTGTCTATTTTTACCAAAAGAAATGTTCCTGGGAACATAAACAAACCTGTTTGCATGCTAAGAACATTGAGTTTTACAAACACCAGATGAGATTTTGGAAGAGGACGTATATATATATATATATATATATTTTTTTTTTTTTTCACCATTTCCCAAACCCATTGGCCACCGAACTTACCTCAATTAGTTCTCCCAAACAACATCAGAAGATAAACACAAGGTCCGATTGATTACTACTACTTAGATGATGAATTGCAAATTATTTAGTTTGGCTCTGAGACTTCACTTTATATGTGCACATGTATACCCACTTGTACCAACATCTAGAAAATTGCTTTAGTTTTAAAAAGAATCTGGCAGTCAAGTAGTACATCACACAAGCAAGACTGCTTGTGTGAAGACAGACACCTGGTGGTCAATGTGTAGAACTGCAGCCTAAGAAAGAATTCTTTGAGGATGTCTTTTTCCACGCCCCTCCCATTTCCCCTCCTGCTTTCTGGGTACAGACTGCTGTTGACGGTGGACATATTGCAGCTGTATGAAAGTGAGTCTCAAGTTCAAGTCAAGAGATTTCCAGAACAGTTACATCAACTCCATGAAAGCTCCAGGTCACAAGTTCTCTAAATTATTTAGAAAGCAGACCCATGTAGCATGCTAACCATTTTTAAAACCTATTAAAATCTCTTAACCAAGAAGCTGAACGGGAGCATCAGTGTTTGAGAATAGGGTTTAATCTCCAACTAAAAACTTCTGGACTTCCTCTGTCGGGATAATGAGCTTCTGTTTTCTTTTGGGAAATAAAAAGAAGTGTAGATTCCTTTGGCACCACAAAAACAAGCATTTTGAGCTTCTAAATATGGCCTTGCCCCTGAACCGACCCTGCCTCTGTCTAACTGCTTTTCTGCAAATTGAACTCCACAAGACAAAAGTACGTAACTGAAAGAAATGGAAAGCCAAATTCCTCTTTCTTGTTGCTCCTGGCTCCTGGTTTTATTCTCTTTAATTTTTAAGTCTGGAGATAAGCTTCTAGAAGTCTAGAGAGAAAGAGTAGTTCCTGAACTTTCTCACGGTGTACTTGGTTTCAGACACAGGATGGACTCAGATCATGGGCCCTCACTGTAATCTTTGTAGCAGTAAATGAGGAGGAAAGACAGTGTGTCTTCCACTCGGGCCAAAGAGATGATAAAGTGGCATGCTGCAGAGCTGGGGAGTCTCTGATTTCCCCTCAACCTACCCCAGAAGAAGGCATCCTTAGTCTAATGGGCTGAGTTCCTGATAGAAAATTCCAGGTACTGCTGCACCTGAAATGACAAGGTACTGTGGTCAGCAAGACCTTTGCCTAACTTTATCGGGCCTTTGCTATGTGCCAGACACTGTCTCAAGTCACATCACGCGTGTTTCAGGCTCCCCTGATGGGCACACAGCATCGCCGTCCGGGCGAGTAGAGAGAGGGCTGAGGTGTCCATGTTTGAGCCTCATCCATGTCTGCCATCCTGTTTCTAACTCACACATGTGTGTACACGTACACACCATAATGCGAAAATAAAGGCCTTTCTTGATATTCGGGGGCTGACTTGTCAATATTTTTATTTACTACCGCAAAGAAAAATGGGAAAAGTATCATAAATCCTCCTTTGTTACAAGGGAAGACACATTCGTTCAGGTTGAATAAAGCACTGTATGTAATGTCCCTTATTCCTATCCCCGGTCACAGTAGTGAGAACTTGTGACAAGAATGAGGAGAGGCCCGAGGAAGAGGTTTCCTGTAGCCACTACAGGAAGTATCATGTCACGAGAGACCTTTAAATTTCAGGTACACCATCCTTTCCTGTAACCCTTATGTTACAGAATTCATATTTTTTCAGATGTTAGTAGGTAGGGTTGTACAGTCCATATATTGAATATTATGTAATACCCCGGTTTGGGTCCTAATTAACACACAAAGAGTTCTGTAACAGAATGTATAAAGGTCACATTAAGAGAGATAAATAAAGACTAACAATAGTCTCACGCTGGTTCAGATCAGGTGTAGTCACCAAATGCATCTGACATACACAAAAAACTTGTTTATCAGATTTTTTAAAAATTATTAAATTGTAGACAACAGACTGCAGTCCTGTATGTGATGAAAGAGCCATTCACAGACATGCTGTCTGTCTAAAAGTCTCCGGTAACTCCGTAGAATTAGGAGGAGCAAACTACAACATTAAGGAGGAAACCGGTCTTCCCTGGTGGTGCAGTGGTTGAGAGTACGCCTGCCGATGCAGGGTACACGGGTTCGTGCCCCGGTCCGGGAGGATCCCACATGCCACAGAGCGGCTGGGCCCATGAGCCATGGCCGCTGAGCCTGTGCGTCCGGAGCCTGTGCTCCGCAACGGGAGAGGCCACAGCAGTGAGAGGCCCGCGTACTGCACAAAAAAAAAGAAAAGAAAATTTATTATCAAGTACCTCATTTCCTTTGTTCATCAAAATTCAATTCATTCATCATAAAAACATAAGTTTTAAAAGCAAACAGGAGAAAATCTTCATGATCTGGTGTTAGTTGAAGTGTTAGAAATGACAACAAAAACACAATCTATAAAAGGAAAAATTGGTCTTTATTAAAATTAAAAACTTCACTTTGTCAAATCATTGTCAAGAGAGGAAAAAAGACAAGCCACAAACTAGGAGAAAACGTTTTCAAATCACATATCCAACAGAGGACTTGTAACCAGAATAAAGAACTCTAAAACTCAATATTAAGGAATCTAATTAAAAATGGGGAAAGGATGTGAACAGATGTTTCACCAAAAAAATATAAAAACAGAAAATAAGCACATGAAAAACAGGTGTTCATTACCATAAGGCATTAGGATAATGCAAATTTAAACCATGATGAGATACTACTACACACCTATTAGAATATCTGAAATGAAAAAAATTACTGACCATACCAAGTGTTGGCAAGGATGTGGAGTGCCTTAAACTCACATCGTGTGATTGAAAAATGGTCCAGCCAATTTGGAAAATGGTTTAGCAGCTTCTTATAAAGTTAAATATACACTTAACTTATGACCCAACAATCCTGCTCTTGGGTATTTACACTAGGTAATTGAAAACTTATGTTCACATGAAAATTGGTACACAAATGTTCATAAGCAGCTTTATGCATAGTATCCCCAAACTGGAAGCAACTCAGATATCCTTCAGGGTGTAAAAGGATGAACTAACTGTGGTATACCACGTGATGCATCACTACTCAGCAATAAAAAGAACAAACTATTGATACACACAACAACTCGGATGAATCTCAGACAGTACGATGAATGAAAGAAGCCTGTCTCAAAAGATAAAACTACAGTGATGGAGAACAGATCCGTGTTTGCCAGAGATTGTGGGTGGAGGGAGAGTATGCCAGTAAAGGAATAACATGAGGGAGGTGTTTTAAGAGTTGATGGAACCATTCTGTATCCTGCTCACAGCAGTGGTTATACAGATCTGTGAGTATGTTAAAATGCATACAACTGTACACCAAAGAAAATCAGTGTTAGTCTATGATAATTAAAAAAACAAACAAACAATAAAAGGCAACACATTCACATTTGACTTTTGTGTTCAGTTTGTTGTCAACTTCATGTTCCCTTAACTGATGACATCTTCCTTCAGCCAACCCTGCCTGCATGACTCGGAGGTGTGAGACATGTGTGAGATACTGAGGGTACACAGATGAGTCAGGAAGAGACCCTGACAGTCAGGGCTTATGACCTAGGCAGGGAAATGGGACAGTGGGGTGAAGTGATGTAAGTAATTTGCACTACACCAATTCAAGCTGGTGATCACCAGGGGCTGTAAGCACGAAGAATATTTTCTCAATTTGACCAAGAAGGGATAATTGCTTGTGTTTACTATTTTCTCACCAAGTATGTATGTGTGTATGCATATATGTATATAATATATATAATTATAACAATATGTATATATTTTGGTAATTTTGAGGAGTCCTGTGTTTTGGCTAAAAAAATACTAAATGAAATATTCCATTAGGTGATAGGAATGGTGATTGCAAGCTTATCAAAACATGGCCCTTGTCTATTTCCACTTGTATATTCCAATAGCTAGTACTCTGACACATGGAAGTCCCTTCACTCATGAAATATTTATGAAATAAATAAATGAGAGTTGACATCATTAACGTGACATTTTAATCGTTGCAGTCCTTTATAATATATTTTATTTAGCCAGCATGTTCATCAGTATAGATTCTGTCATAGTCATCTGGAGAGGAAGCATGTATTTTTATTAATGTGTGCATAGCACATTGGCCTGCTGTTTGGGTGGCATTTCTAAGGGAAGAGTCCCTAAAAGTGCGTCATAATGATTAGTCATGTCCTATGGCATTGGTCTTTGAAACCAAAGACCATAGCATACCCTCTTAATATCTTCAGGAAATAAATACCAGGAATGTGAATGCAGATCCTTTTAGAAGACCACTAATCCTGCTGTGATGAGTGACTGGGCAGTTAGTTATTCAAGTGGGATGTTTGCGCTGCAATGGAAACAAAGTTGGTGTTTTCCAGCATTCTAAATCCAGAGTCCTAATCTAGATATAAATACGCTGAATGCTATGAATGTAGTTTCCTAAACTGAGCCCTATATCAATGTCCTCATCTGTGAGATAAAGGTCACTCACCACAGCCTGAGGTGGACTCATGAAGATTAAGGTCCTTGCTTATAAAAAGTCACTTTTTTATTCCCATTTGGGCAAAAGTGAAGTTCAAAGTCAGAGTTCCATCATAGTTCAGCTTCTGTGATCAGTCAGACCATTCCTGTTTAGAAGAGAGTTTTCTAAAGTAAGTGCTAAGTATTTTAGGCAAAGAAACCCAGCTGTGAAAATACTGTTAACATTTGTACAGTTGTTTTATATGTGGATTTATTTTTACTTGCACTTATTTCAGGGCAATTTTTTGGAGAGAAGTTCCTATTTCCCTACCTCCTTCCACATTACTTATTCTTTCTGCCTTTCATGGGTCTTTTGAGAAATGACAGTCTCTCTAATTCTCGTGGGTCGCAAGTGTTCTGCATCACAGCACACCCCTGACTAATTAGCATTAATAAGTGATGTTAGGGGAAAGAACCCTGGAGAAAAAGCAGTACGCCTGTTTTTGCCAAATTGGAATTGACCCAACTAGGAAACATTTCCAGTGTACTTTCATATTCTCATGCCTTACGTGTGTTCATGCTGCCTGAACATACATTTCTGACATGGGGTCTTGGACACCCCAGGATGTACAAGGCCCTGCAGACTTTTTGTTCCAGGAGGTATGGGGATTTCATTTTTTTTAAATAAGCTCTTTCCTAACTGTCTACTATGTGCAGGCACTATGGAGGAAAAGACATTCATTGCTGCCTCCTACGATCTGAAGATGTTTTGGCAAAGATACAGCAAATGTTCATCTAATTACTCTTATTAAGCATCTACTGCGTGCAAGGGACTGGGCTGGGTACTGATAGTAGAATCTTGCAGAATGAACAGGATTTCAACAGGGAGGGAACCAAAGAAGGACAGGGAAGGCAGGCAGCTGGAGAAAGAGCTTAGACACAGAAAAGTGAAAGGCCAGTTAGAAATCTCTAAAGAGTAAATCAGAAGAAAGAGGGTAGAGTGGAAAAACTGGAAATTCAAATCAGGACTTTCCCTTACACAGAGTCTGAGTTTCCTGGTACACAAAATCAAGATAACAATGACACTTTGCAGGGTTGGCATAGGTATGCAAGATACTATATGGGGGCTTCCCTGGTGGCGCAGTGGTTAAGAATCCACCTGCCATTGCAGGGGACATGGGTTCGATCCCTGGCCCGGAAGATCCCACACGCCACAGAGCAACTAAGCCCAGGTGCCACAACTACTGAGCCTGCACTCTAGAGCCCTCGAGCCACAACTACTGAGCCCGAGTGCCACAACTACTGAAATCTGCATGCCTAGAACTCATGCTCCGCAACAAGAGAAGCCACCGCAATGAAGCCTGTGCACCGCAACGAAGAGTAGCCCCTGCTCACCACAACTAGAAAAAACCCGCACGCAGCAACGAAGACCCAATGCAACCAAAAATAAAAACAAACAAATAAATAAATGAATTTATTAAAAAAAAAAAGATACTATATGGAACCCACCTGACACAAGGCAGGCAGTTAGTAAACAGTATGTCAGTTTGCCTGTAACAAACAAATTGTGAAGGGGAAATTGGGAAATAAGGCTTCAAAAGTAGTTTGGAGCCTCAAATAAAGGGCCCTTACTGCCTGGCTAATTCTGTGAATGGTGAGGAGTCACTGGTGGTGAGGGAACAAAAGAGTGACAAGATCACAGATCTGTTTTTAGAATAATGTAGAGTGGGTTAGGAGCAGGGAGAGAAAAGGCTCAGACCAAACAGCCTGAAGTCGCTGCAATTGTTCTGCTGAATGAACAGAAAGCAAGAGGTGCATTTGCAGTGCTGTCGGGAAGTTTTTATTCTACTTGAAATAAACTCAAATTTATATAAAGAAACTTCCAGGTAGGACATAAATAAATCAGTGATATTTTCTGTCCTTTAGCAATTTCCAAGTTTTATCAAATATTTAGGCAAGTATTTGGTAACAAAATGTAAATGTGAAGTGGTCACCTTCCATCAGAACTTGCGCATGCGTGTTAGCTAAAAGCTGACCCTCAATTTCATAAATGCCAGACCTGAAGGCCCCTGCCTACAAGAGACCATGCTTCTTCAAGGGTCCATACAGATCTGAGTGGAAAAGGACAGGGAGAATAGTTTTGGAACGAAGTCACCTCGAAGCCTTTATTCAGACCTTTCAGCACAGTTTGAGGGAAACAACCTAAATGTCCAAAAAGAGAAAATCATTAAATAAAGGTATGTGTTAAAAATGGTGCAGCCATTAATATCATGTGTTTAAAGATTATTTAATGACATGAATAAGTGTTCACAGTACCCTAAGTGAACTAAGCAAGACAGAGTTGTTCCTCCATATACAATTTTTGTTAAAAAATTAAACATATAAACATAAAATTTATGTATATAAATAAAGAATGAAAGAACACACATTAAATTTTTAACAGTGGTTGTCTATGACCAGAAAAAATTACAAACTGAAAGATTACAAACTGACATCCAGGAACTAAAGGTAACTTGCAGACATTTTCTGTTTGCCTATATTCTCCCTTTCATACCATCCATCCACTTTGTTCTCTGAGGACCCACCTGCTTTGTATATTTAGGTCACTGGCCTGAGCACTGCAGGTATTCCTGAGGGAAGTTTTCATCTTTGCACTTTTCTACAAAGCAGAATTTACTTTTGATCATTAGAAAAAGCAAACAATAGCAAAATTAAAGCAAACTTTAATTGATGCAAAGCTAAATTGGCATCAACTGCTGTCTGCACATTTCAGTTGGAATATTGGAACATATCATTTCTTTTAAAAAAAATAATTAGGTAAATTTTTAGCAGAAATATAGCCCTTCTCACTACCCTTACCCCTGGAGTACAAGAAACAACTTAGGGGAACTAGCTGACAGTTATGGGCATGACAAGCCCTACCTCGGACCTTGTCCCCAAAGGCCCTGAACATTCTGGTCTTAGCACATATGTAAGAACTAGGGTGAAAGATTTACATATGGATGCTGGTCTGTAATTATTTTATTATTATTATTTTTTTTTTTTGCGGTATGCGGGCCTCTCACTGTTGTGGCCTCTCCCGTTGCGGAGCACAGGCTCCGGACGCGCAGGCTCAGCGGCCATGGCTCACGGGCCCAGCTGCTCCGTGGCATGTGGGATCCTCCTGGACCGGGACACGAACCCGTGTCCCCTGCATTGGCAGGCAGGCTCTCAACCACTGCGCCACCAGGGAAGACCCTGGTCTGTAATTATTTTAAAGTGCAAAAGTAATGTAATTCAATAATTACAATTTTTGGATATATAGAAGCTTTGAAACAAAAATCAGAGTGGAATTTGGTAATGACTCACTGAATATCATCTACTTAATCCAAGTTCCTCATTTAAAAATGGGAAAAGTGATGACTGAAGAGAAAAGGGAATTAAACAAGACTTGGTTAATGAAACACTGGGTAGATGCTAGAAGACACTTACACAGTGATTACCAAGGGCCAGGCTCTGTCCACCTGAGCTGTGTGCTTATCTAATCCTCTCAGCAATCTGTAAGGGAGGTGTTACTTCTGCCATAGCATTTGTTCAGTTCCCACATATATTACAGATATGTACAGACGCTGCGGCATAGACTTCAGAGCTAATGGAGACTGTGGTGATCGCCTCACCCAATTTCCACATCATGAGTGAGGATACAACAGTCCATGCAAATTGATGACTTGCTCAAGGTCACCCAGCTTATAGAACTAAAACTTCAGCCTCCTGGCTCTATGCCCAGTGGTTTTTCATCACGTCATGCTCCCTTCATGTGTGAGCTGAAATAGAAATAAATAACTGAAGTTTTGACTCAATAAAGTAAGATGATATTAAAGAATATTTGATTAATGAAACCAAGAAAAGCCAGCACTGAAAAAAATGGACATATTTTAAAATTTTATAACATGGACTTTTGTTAATAAAAATAAACAGCTATAACATTTTTTATTCTATCCTTTGAAAAATACAAAGTATTAAATCTTACTAAAAAATGAATTAGGTAACCTGAATAGCCCTACATCTGTTGGATTGTGATAACCCAAATCTTTCACTGAATGTGAAGTTAAAAACCTTCCTATAAGAAAACCCCAGACCAAGAATGATTTCACTGCTGAATACATGGCTTGACAAACTATGACCTGTGGGCCAAATCCAGCCCATCACTTGGTTCCCTACATCCCCTAAGCAAAGAAATGTTATTACAGTTTTCAATGGTGGCAAAAAAAATCAAAAGAAGAATTGTATTTCCTGACATGTGAACATGATATGTAATTAAAATTTCAGCATCCACAAATAAAGTTTTATAGGAATACAACCATGTCTATTCATTTATATATTGTCTATATTTTTACAGAAGTTTGCTGATCCCTGAATTCTAATGAGGATATAAGTAATACATAACTTTTAAAGAAAATAGAAGAAAACTCTTCTTAACTAATTTTGAGTAGCTAGCATGGCTTTGAGACCAAAACCAAATAAAGACATTAAAAAAAGCCAAAACTATGGACCAAAGTCTCATAAATATATTGGGTTGGCCAAAAAGTTAGTTCAGGTTTTTTCTGTAAGATATTATGGAAAACCCAAATTAACTTTTTGGCCAACCCAATAGATGCAACCACCCTTTAAACAAAGTTATCAAATCGAATGCAAAAATTTAATTTATAAAAGTTCAAGATATCATGACCAATTTCATCACAACACGGCACAACAGTTGTTTGACATTTAACACTCAGTTGATACACTTAACCATATTGACAGACTAAAAAAGCAAAGACCACATTAATAACCCAATAAATGCAGAAAAGGGATTTTACAATATTCAATACTTATCATGATAAAAAACTTACAGAAAGCTACTGACCTAATAAAGAGCACCTACAAAAACACCTGTAGCTACCTAAAGACTGAATACTTTCTCCCTAAAGAACCCCAAAAGTTTGCCCCCTTTACTACTTCTGGAGTTGTACTGGGGGATCACAGTCAGTGTGAAAAGACAAGGGGAAAATTGCATCCAGATTAGAAAGGAAGTGTAAAACAATCCTTACAGATAGCATGATCCTCTATGTAGAAAACCCTTAAAAGTCTACAAAAAAAAAGCAGTTGGAGCAAATAATTGAGCTTATCAAGACTGTAGGATACATGGTTAATACACAAAATTAGTTTTATTTCTATACTTGTAACAAACAATTGACAGTAAATTTTTTTTTTTTTTTTTTTTTTTCAGTACGTGGGTCTCTCACTGTTGTGGCCTCTCCCGTTGCAGAGCATAGGCTCTGGATGTGCAGGCTCAGCGGCCATGGCTCATGGGCCTAGCTGCTCCGTGGCTTGTGGGATCTTCCCGGACTGGGGCACAAACCCGTGTCCCCTGCATCGGCAGGCGGACTGTCAACCACTGAGCCACCAGGGAAGCCCAGTAAATTTAAAAATATATACCATGTAAAATAAAATAGAAAATTATGAATAGAAATAAATGTACAAAAATGTATACATGACATTTATACTGAAGACTATAGAATATTGCTAAGAAAAGTTAGAAAGACCTAAACAAATGAGTCCTCATGAATTGAAAGACTCAACAGTGTTAAGATATCAATTCTGTCCAAATTGATCTATAGATTCAACGTGATCACAGTCAAAATCCCAGCAAGGTTATTTTTGTTTTGTTTTGTTTTATAGAAATTGCTAGGCTGATTTAAAACTTTGTAAGGAAGTGCAAAGGACACAGAATAGGCAAAATCTTATTGGAAAAGAAATTAAGTTGGGGTTCTTATACCATGTGATTTTAAGTTTTATTATAAAGCTATAATAAACAAAACAGTGTGATATTGGCATAAGGATAGATGTATAGATGATTAAAACAGAAGAGAGAGTCCTGAAGTGGTAGTACACATATTTGATCTACTGTCTTTTAATAAAGGATCCAAGCTAATTCAATGGAAAACATTAACCTTTTCAAAACTGGTGCTGGAAAAATTGCTTATCCATATGAAAAAGAAAGAAAAGAAAGAAAGAAAGAAAGAAAGAAAGGAAGGAAGGAAGGAAGGAAGGAAGGAAGGAAGGAAGGAAGAAAGAAAGAAGGAAAGAAAGGAAGGAAGGAAGGAAGGAAGGAAGGAAGGAAGGAAAGAAGGAAGGAAGGAAGAAGAAAGAAAGAAAGAAAGAAAGAAAAAGAAAGAAAGAAAAATGAAAGAAAGAAAGAAAGAAAGAAAGAAAAAGAAAGAAAGAAAGAAAGGAAGGAAGGAAGAAAGGAAGGAAAAGAAAGAAAGAAAGAAAGAAAGAAAAAGAAAGAAAGAAAGAAAAAGAAAGAAAGAAAGAAAAAGAAAGAAAGAAAGAAAGAAAGAAAGGAAGGAAGGAAGGAAGGAGGACATGAAACCATAAAACTAGAAGAGAACATGGGCAGAACACTCTTTAGCATAAATTCATAAATTGTAACCATATATATATATACGTGTATATATATATACATATATATGTGTGTGTATATATACATATATATATATGTATATATATATTGTCTCCTATGGAAAAAGAAACAGAAATAAAAAACAAATGGAACCTAATTAAATTTAAAAGCTTTTGAACAACAAAGGAAACCATTGACAAAATGAAGACAACCTACTAAATGGGAGAAAAAATTTGTAAATGATATAACCATGACCAATAAAAGGTTAATATTAAAAATATATAAATAGCTCACACATCTCAATATCAAAAAAAAAACGACCTGATTAAAAAATGGGCAGAAAACCTGAATTGATATTTTTCCAAAGAAGTTATTCAGTTGGATGGCCAAATATTTTCATCTTTGCATTTTTCAACATTTCTTGAGTTTTTATTATTAGTATTTATTTTTACAGAATATCAATGGCACTATTTTTCAAAACAAAATAAAACAAACATTGAATGAGTAGCACAAGAATTAGGGGCAAGTCTGAAATACTGGTTATAGTTATGTTTTGATATTGTTCTCAAAATAAATAAAAAGTGAAATAAGCATTAAATATATTAAAATTCCTTAGGTTTTAAGCGGGGTTTTACGAAGTCTTTTATTGAAGAATTTTGTGGGGTTTTGAAGATATGTCTTAATGAGGGCCATATAGAAATCTTTATTCTTAATAATGAATCAATTGAATGCTTGTCCTAAAAGACTGGGATTCACATAAATAGAAGGGCTAGGAAAAGGTAGATATGTACTTGGCTTTTCTGAGTATAAAAGAAAACGTGTCCTCCAGAAGGTTGAGTGATGAATATGTTACAAGTTTGGAGAGAAAGGTTGTAACAGAAGAAAGGTGGGAACTGACTGCCAAGGCAAAAGAGTTTTTTCTTTATTATAAAGGCAATAGGACACATTGTTAAAAGTTTTGAATGGAAATGCGAAAGGACATTTTAGAAAGCATATTCAGACTGAAATTGTAGAATGCGCTTAAATATGAAGAGACTAAAATTATGGAGGAAAGATTTTACCAAGTTGAGGCATGAACAAAGATGAGCCAGGTTAGAGGGGTGTTTTTGGATATGTTTCCTGTCTTTAGGGGCTGACAAATCCTGTGAAGGAAAGAATGACACATATGAAACCAAATGAGCCATTTCATGACAAATTTGATCAAGTATGAAAGGAGTTCCAGGGAGAGGAGGTTTAATGAAGGATAAAATGTTTGAGGAAGGCTTTATGGAGACAGTCATTTAATTTGAGCTTTGAAACAGAATGGAATTGAAATGCATAGATTTGTATAGTTGCAAAACAAAGAAAGAGTCCTAGGCACGTATTATGGAAAAGTGAATTTGGTACTGTAATTCTCAAATATTCAAAAACAAAAGTTTGTGTCAATCTTAATTTAAGGGAAGTAGACTAATATAGTATGTAGTATTAGAATAATGGCTTCCCCAAAGATATCTACATATTAATTCCAGACCCTATGAATATGTTACTTGATGTGGCAAAAAGGACTTTAGAGATATGATTAAAATTGAGGACCTTGAGATGGGGAGGCTGTCTATCCTAGATTATCTGAGTGAATCCAGCCTAATCACAAGAGTCCTTATGGTTCTGGAGCATTTGATGTCCAACACATGTCTCATTCTTTGATATAATGAATTCGTGTGTGCTGGTCTCTAAAGAGATCCCCCTCCTTGACATTTCCTCTCTTTTTTGTATGCACATGCTTTTATTTTTAATTAATTAATTTGTACCTATGTTTTAAAAAAAATTTATTGGAATATAGTTGATTTACAATGTTGTATTAGTTTCAGGTGTACTGAGGCCCTTGACAAATACCCCAGCTAAACTTTCATTCAGCAACAAGCACCAATGTGTATGACCTCTCAGCCAGACTAGCAGTGTCTCATACTATGTAATAGTTGGTACCCAAGACAGGATTACTTTTTTTAAATTTCTTTTTTATACTATTTAATTTAATATTTTCTTCTGCAAGTATATATTCACCAAATTTGTAAGCACTTTGACACAAGAACCCTGTCTTATTTGTATTGGTATTCCCAAGAATGAGCCCATGCCTGGCACATAAAAGGCACTCAGAACTATTAAAAGAATGAAAAAGTGAGTGAGTGAGTATTTAACTTATAATTGGAAGGAAAAAATATACAGTGTGCTAAAGAAGTAATTAATGTAAGTTAAGTACTCAGTTACACTTGGAATCAGAATTTTTATTTGGGGATTTTATCCAAACCAAGCCCTAAACCATTGCCACTTAAACCAAGTAATGAATACCACCTAATCATAATTCTAGCATTCACTGGCAATATGACTTAATCCCTATTCCCAAGGCAACTCAGTTCTTGGGTCATGTTGTCTATTCATGTGTATTCTCTTCAGCAGCTCTGAATATACTCAATACCGAAGGAGGCAGGCAGCTACTCCAATGGCTATGCATACCTGGTTGGTTTTTCCACTAGAAAAAAAAAGACTTTTCTTAAGACACTTCTGGGAAAATAACATGCTCTGATTCTTTGGAATTACTGTTCATCTGTGGGTTTCCAACAGGAATCTCAGAAGTTTTTAATTATTGTACATTATTTTCTTCCTATAAGTCCTTGAGCTCATAAGAAAAGAAAAATAAAGAGGTCTACCACTGAGGCTGGCGTGTCAATGAAGTCCATTGTGAACTCCTGAGTGTAATATAAACATCACCTGAACACTTAAAATTCTTGGCTTCCAAGAAGAGCATTGTAGAAAGAGAGCAAGGTATTTGTTTCTAATGCATTAATTTTATTCAGAACTCTAAGTCCCAAATCAGTTCTAAACTCTTCATTCCAAAGAAAGTTAACATGGTTCATGTTTTTTAAATTAAAGAACATTTTTTACCCTTTTATAGTTGACATGAGTATTGTAGTGCTATCTTATTAGTAGTGAATAATTCTAAGGTACATAAATAGTTCACTTTATAAAGGGATGGTGCCAGATCAGGATAGAAATTCCAAGACTTGAAACCACTGAACTACCCATCTAAACTGAGCTGTCAGACTATCAAGATGGGTAGACTCAAGTAAGTAAATAAATTTATGTGACACTAAATAAAATTCCAAGAATAAGTGACGGGCTAGGCTTATGACTCTTGCTTATTCTGACAGTGAGAGGGTGATGGTACAACTTCTGGAGTCAAAAATCTCAGAAAGAATTCCAGCCCCAACCCTTGCAAAATGTATGGACAAGTACTGATATAGAATGGATGATGAATAAACATTAGTTGTTAGATATCCACACATGGAATAATGAAAAAAAAAAAAGAAAATCCCAAAAAGAAAAGAGATCAAGGTTGGTTATAATTTTCTGTCTATTCTTTCATTCCCACAGCCCCTCAGATTCTTGTACAAAAATCTTTATTTAAACAGATTCCAATCAAAATGAAACAGAACAAAGAAACAAAAATCCAGTGAGTAAATTCAACTTAGATTAGAATATAGTACCCATGTATTTTGGAGGACAAGATGAACATGAGATTTTTAAGCTCTTTGAAAGGAGGGAGCATATTTTACCCATTTACTTGACTTCCTATCTCTCAGAGATATAGGATACCTCAGGCATTAGAGTTCATGAAATGACTGATAATAAAACAAGGGTTAGAAGCAGAGGAAGTCTCATGCCCTAGTTTCCCAAGGATACTACACTAAAGGGTGCTTAAAATACTGAGACAAATATGAAAATAGATGAACATGGCATGACTATGCTTATTCTCCCATGTTGTATGATGATGATATGAAGATAGTGATGAACAGATGTGGGAGGTCTTGGGACTGTATTGCCTTTAAGAAAGCTGATGCTAATGAAAATGCTTGGGATCTGTGGATTCAGGTAAACCATGTACCACTGGCTGGGATAAGTCATTTTCTCTCTCTGGCATTCAGTTTCTTCTTTGTGGAGTGAAAGAGCTAAATTCAATGGCTATTATATTCTGTCCCTTGGTTCTTTGAGGGACTCTTCATTTGATTTCCTCAGATAAGAATTTGCATATAAGGTGTTTACTTAGAAGGTGATCCCATGAACTGTGGTTTTGGAATGAAGACGTGAGACAGGGAAGTGAGTTAAGTCCAGAAAGTGTGTGGTATCAAGAAAGTTACCCCTGGGAGCAGTTTGAGATGCATGACACTGGGAAACTCAGAAATAATGAGAAACAGCAGTTTTCAAATGTTTTAACCTCAATATACTTTTACCATCTTAATTATTGAGGACCCCAAGAAGCTATACTTTGTGTGGCTTATATCTAAAATTATTTGTCATACTAGAAATTAAAACTGAGAAAATGTATTTATTAATTAAAAAATGAGTAAATATATTACATGTTAAATAAATGGCAAACATTTTATGAAAAGCTGTTATATTTTCCAATACAGAAAACTGTGTGAGAAGGATGTCATTATACTTCATAATTTCTACAAATTTTTTCAATATCTTGTTTAATAGAAAACAAATAGATTCTCACTTATGCCTCTGTGTTCAATCTCTTGCTGTATGTTTTAGTTAAAATACTTCTACACTTAACCAATTATGTTGTTGGAAAAAGGAAGAGTATTTTAATTATTTATATATATATATGTATGAATATTCTCAGATAATTGTGTATATTCTTGTTTGATATTACACTAAAACTTGACAATTGATAATTTCTTAAAGGTTAGTTTTAATGTGAAGTTTGAAATCACATGAACACTTTGTACTCTTATTTCATTAAAATCAATGTTTTTATCCTGTTCTTTGAGCAAATCTTTTACCATATTTGCCATATTTGATTTTGATTATGTGTTGGTCAAAGGAAAATTAATGGTTTAATGAGTTAGACAGATATTCCAAATGCTGACATATTGAATTATACAACCTCAAAAATTCACTTGCATTATTATCCCCATTTGTGTCCTCAGAAAAAGCAGTTAAGCTTTGGGAAGTCATCAAGCTCACAGTGGTGAATATAAGTTTTCAAAAATTCTAATTTTCTCCTGAAAGCTCAGATTTTATTATTGGCAACAAATACTGTCAGTGGTTTCTTTGAAGTAACAGCCTGATTTCATTCATTTTGGAAAATGTCTGCCAAGTACCCAAGTCTGAATAAGCATAGTTTGTTCTTTCAATTCAGTTTTACAAGTGCTTTTCTTTGAAACAACGGTCATACTTCAGTATGGAGCAGAATTGCTTTATATGTAGTTCTCATTTTCACATAGAATAGTAAAATGACTTCTACTCAAAGATCAGTATTTAATAAAATGTAATTTTTTACTGATTCATGAAGGACATTTTAAGTGAAACTGACTTTCTTCCCTCATCAGTCCAAGATGGAGGAGAATACAATGGCTACCAGTAAAATCAGTACAACTAGTACAGCAGGCATCCCTGCCTGATCGCTAAGGCAAGTTTCACACCATAGTTTTTGCACTGTCAGTACAGATGTCAACACAGTGAAAAAAGGCAAATAAGACTTTTAAGTTATTATGGCAGTAATTTCTTGAGGGCCTCCAGATATCCATGGACCATACCTTGAGAACATGTGCATCAGAATTCTCCCACCTGAAGGGTGATCCAGCTGGGAATTTGTAGGTTGAGAGCTGCTCTAGAGAGGGGCATGGATTCCCCAGCACTTCTCACCTTCTGTGCTCAAGGGATGGAATAGGCTTCAACAGCCCTCAGGAAAACAGATGCACATTTTGGAAGTTGGACGTCAGACATGCACTGAAATAGAAGAGGCCAAGGGGAAATAGGTGGGTAGCAAGGGAGTCTGTTAACGCTACAGGCCAAGGGGTGAAGCTAGCACAATCCCTTTCTCCGTCTTCCTCCTTCAAGGAGAGCAATTCTATTCTCATTTGTTTCCTATATTGAATTGACATCTAAACAGATTGCTTGAAGAAAGGGTTTTAATACTGATGAGTTACAACTACTGATTTTGATGATTTCTAAACTCCCTCTAACCCTAACATGTTCTAAATGTATCATTAATTATTATTAAATCCCTAATGTGGCATCCTAATTATGTAACCAAAAGAAGACAAGATAAAGGAAATGTTAAGTAGATGGCCATCTGTTTCAAGCTGGATCTTGATCATCTATAACTTTCTTTCTTGATCTTTTTCTCGTCTTCTCCCTCAATTCTTTTTTTTTTTTTTTTTTTTTTTTTTTGCCAAAAAAGATTATTTTTTTATATACTATTTTTGGTTTTTTTTGCGGTATGCGGGCCTCTCATTGCTGTGGCCTCTCCCGCCACGGAGCACGGGCTCTGGACACACAAGCCCAGCGGCCATGGCCCACGGGCCCCAGCCGCTCCACGGCATGCGGGATCCTCCCAGACCGGGGCACGACCCCGTATCCCCTGCATCGGCAGGCGGACTCTCAACCACTGCGCCACCAGGGAAGCCCCTCCCTCAATTCTTGATTCACCTTCAGCTTTCAGCTCAGCAGTGGAGCCACTGGAAAGTGAAATCACCTGGAATATTTAAAGCAGTCACCAGGTCTGTCTACCTCTCTACTAGTTGGACAGGAAACATTTACTGGCATCTTGAAGAAGCTTACAGGGAGGAAAAATTGAAATTGGTTTGATGGCCTTTCCATAGAAGTCATGTCTACAGGGAGATGGTCTCACTTTCTACTGGGACCCCAAGGGCTACAGCTCAGAGTAAATATGAACCAGAAGTTCCCCTGCTATCACGTGGATTTTTCAGCCCATATCACCTGGGAGATCCAAAGGCACTCAGTCTATGAAATTTAGTTTAAAGTGACCCAAGACTAGTAGTGCCACCAGTTACCTAGCTGAATCAGATATAAATTCTCTCAGAAGGAAAATACGTTCCTCCCAAAGTTCAAAGAGTTTGGGAAGAAGAGAGAGTGTTAAAGTAAGGGATCAATACAGGTTCTTCCCAAATCTGTTCCAATGCTTTCTCTTGGAGGTTACAGATAATCTAACTCAACCTGGCTTAAAAATTAAAGCCCATTTCTTGGTTCTTATAAATGGAGGTTTAGTGCAAAGTGCCTTTCAGGTGAGGTTTGACCCAGTGCTTCACTTATGTAATCAAGGGCACAGGTTTTTTATTCATATCTCTGTTTCCATACAGTCAGCATCATCTTAAAATTACAAAGGAAAGTTAATTTTCCTTGTGCTCATAAGAAGTCTGCCTCCAGAAAACAGGGCTTCCCTACATCCTTATCCACAAGTATGGGGATAGAAGACTTCCCTTTTCTCAACCATCAAACCAAAGCCCTGAGCTTCACTTAGGTCGTGAACCAAATTAGGTTTTGTGCCTATGCTTCTTTTTTTTTTGGCTGTGTTGGGTCTTCCTATCTGTGGGAGGGCTTTCTCTAGTTGCGGTGAGTGGGGGCCATTCTTCATCGCGGTGCGCAGGCCTCTCACTATCACGGCCTTTCTTGTTGCGGAGCACAGCCTCCAGACACGCAGGCTCAGTAGTTGTGGCTCACAGGCCCAGTTGCTCCACAGCATGTGGGATCCTCCCAGACCAGTTCTTGAACCCATGTCCCCCACACTGGCAAGCAGACTCTCAACCACTGCGCCACCAGGGAAGCCCCGTGCCTACTCTTGAATTAATCACAGTGAGCAGGACTTAGGCCATAGGCCAATAAGAGCCTATAGTTCTGGATGTGAGGTCAATTCCATACAAATTGCGTGGCTGCTATTCAATGGAGGGAAAGTAGAATGAATTCCAGGAAAGCACATTAATACATCATATACAACCTCGAGGGCTGAAGTAAATTCACAACTTGAAAGTACTGTTCCTCCAGAAAAGAGCTCCCCATAGTACATTCACCTTCACCTCAGATTATACAAATTATGGAATTTGGGTTTTTAGGCACAGCAGTCCATCTTATTGTATCATTGTGAAATCTGTCAAACCAGAAATCTAGGATAACAGCCAAGAGAAGGAGGAGCTAGATATCCCAGGCTGGTTGGCTCAGAGGTGGAGGGAACCAGCATCCTCATCTTCGGCAGAATAAAGGAAATTTGTTTTCAGGGGCTAAGGGAGACTTTGTTCAGAATCTCACAGTTAATTCTCCCATGGAAATGTTTATAAATGATCTATTTTAATGTAAATGCTAATATATAATAATTACTATTAGTAAATGCTCTATATACTATATACATCCCTATTCCTTGACACCTTGGTTATGTAACTACTACTGCATGGATGATGAGGACTTCTGAATTGGCTGAGATAACCCTTTCATTACTGGGGAAATAAGAGATGAAAATATAAATTAAGCATAATTATAGACGATGATGTCAAAGTTGCATTTTTTGAACACCTGAAATTGAATGTCACACCCAGTATTGCAGCCAGATATTCCTCTGATCTGCCTTTTTTTATTGTAGTAAAAAATATATATAATATGAATTCTACCCTCTTAAAAAGTTTTATGTGTACTGTATTGTTAACTACATGCACATTGTTGTACAGCAGATATGTAAAACTTTTCATCTTCCATGATTGAAACTCTATACTCATTGAACAGTAACTTCCTATTTCCCTCTCTCTTCAGCCCCTGGCAACTACCATTCTACTTTCTGCTTTGATGAGTTTGATTATTTTAGATACCTTACATAAGTGGAATCACGCAGGTTTTGTTCTCCTGTTACTGGCTCATTTTACTTAGCATAATGTCCTTCAAGTTTCATCCATGTTGTACCATATGTCAGGATTTCCCTCTTTCCTATGGCTAAATAATATTACATTTTAAGTATATGCCACATTTTATTCATCCATTTTTTCCTTAATGGACATTTAGATTGTTTCCACCTCTTGGCTATTGTGAATAATGCTACAATAAACATGGGCACAAATAACTCTTTCAGATCCCGATTTCAGCTCTTTGGATAAATACCCAGAAGTGGGATTGCTGGATCTTACGGTAGTTCTATTTTTAATTTTTTGAAGAATGCCCATAATGCTTTCCATAGTGGTTACACCATTTTGTATTGTTACCAACAGTGCATATGGGTTCCAATTTCTCCACTTCCTCATCTACACTTGTTATTTTCTGTTTTTTTTTTAATGTTTGTTTTTATAATGGTCATCCTAACAAGTGTGAGATGATATCTCATTGTGATTTTGATTTGCACTACCCTAATGATTTGTGATGGTGAGCATCTATTTATATACCTATGGGCCATTTGTATGTCTTTGGAAAAATGTCTATTCAAGTCTTTTGCCTATTTTTTTTAATCTAGTTATTCAATTTTTTTGCCATTGAGTTGTAGGATTCCCTTATATATTTGAATATTAAGCCATTATCAGATATATGATTTGCAAATATTTTCTCCCATTCTGTAGGTTGCTGCTGAAAAATGTTAATGTAGTCCTGCTTGTCTACTTTTTTCTTTTTTTGGTCTGTGCTTTTGATGTCATATCCAAGAAATCATTGCCAAGACCAATATTAAGAAGCTTTTCCCTTGTGTTTTCTTCTAGGATTTTTTTAGGTCTTATGTCTAAGTCTTTAAGCTGTTTTGAGTTGATTTTTGTGTATGGTGTAAGATAAGGATCTAATTTTATTCTTTTGCATGTGGCTATTCAGTTTTCCAAAGAGCATTTGTTAAAGAGAGGATTCTTTTTTCCATTGTGTATTCTTGGCATCCTTATCAAAGATCACTTGACCAAACATGTGTGGGTCTACTGGGCTCTCTATTCATTCCATTGGTCTATATGTCTGTCTTTATGTCAGTACCACACTGTTTGATTATTGTAGCTTTGCAATGTATTATGAAGTCAGAAGTGTGAGATCTCCTGCTTTGATCTTTATCAAGGTTATTTTGATTTTTCAAGATCCCTCACGTTTTCTTATGAATTTTAGGGTTGTTTTTTAAATTTCTGCAAAAAATGCCATTGGGATTTTGATAGGGATTACATTGAATCTAGATAGCTTTGGGTAGTATGGACATTTTAATAATAGTAAGTCTTCCAATTCATGAATACAGGGGGTCTTTCCATTTGTTTGTGTCTTTAATTTTTTTCATCAGTATTTTGTAGTTTTCAGTGTACAAGCCTTTCTCCTCCTTGGTTAAGTTTATTCCTAAGTATTTAACCATTTTGATGCTATTTTAAATGGGATTTTTAAAATGTTATCTTTTTCAGATTGTTTGTCTGCCATGCCTTTATAGACTGTTCTTTGCAGTGCCATCAAAGGTAAACATTCACAGCATCTTTCTTAGAAACCTATGCTTGAAGTGACTTGAAGGATTCAGCGTTCTCCAAATGAGAAAATGGATTAGTCTTTATTTCTGTGCTCCTCAAAATGCTCTCAGATCCAAAAGGTCTTCCTAATGACCCAAACTCCTTATTTTGAAAGTCCTCCGAGAAAAACAATCATTGAGGTCTATGTGGAGGAAGCTTGAGGGCTTTAAAAGACAACTCCTAAAGTTTTCATCACTCAGTCTCTGGTTGATATTTTTCTTCACTGTGGAAACTTCATTCTGGTCATTTGTAGAACTTATTTTCTTCTAGGTTGTGGTTTTGAAACAAACAAAACCCAGTAAAAAGTGTCACAATTTGCTACAGCCATTGTGCTTTGTCCCTTGTGGTCTCCAGGCTCCTCCAAGTGGCACAGCAAATTTCACTCTTCCATGTGTCAACATGAAGGTTTTTTGTTTTGTTTTTTCCCGACTTGTTATGGGAACTGACTCTGGGAAGGGGCCCCTAAGCTCTCTAACTTGATCACTCAGTACTGCTGGCCTCCGTGTTACTCAGGACAGTGTAAGACTGCCTCTCCAGGAGGGAGGCAGCCAGGTAACCCTGCCTTGTCAGGAGCAAGAGCCGAAGGGGCCCTGAGGCAGGTGGGGGAATATGTGTAAACCTATCAGCTGCCTGGAAAGAGCAGTCAGAGTTCCCTGCACCATCTCCGAGGGCCCCTGGGGTTGTGGGTGAGGTAGGCGGGTTGGAGGGTGTTAGAGTTCTGGCCAGAAACTGCTGTGCAGAAAGTCATGGAAGGGCACACGCCAAGGCACAACCCTGGGCCTTTCTGGAAAAAAGTCGGCCCCAAGGCCAGAATAGTTTTGACAGTTTTACCTGTCTAACCAATGTGCGATCTTACAATGATTCAGGGAGACACAGACTCCATCAACCTTCCTTATTTTTGCTTTACTTAAAAGCACTCATACACACAATAATGACAACAAACAAATAAAAAATGCTCTTATTTCTTTTCCAAAATTGGCATATCATCCTTATGCACATGTAGATATACAATGAGGAAAATAATATAATAATAATTAAAAAATAAAATAATTTCAGTCCCATCATTCAAAGTCTAATCATTCAAAAATAAGTACTTTTAATATTTTGCTATATTGTCTGCCTAGCCTTTTTCCCCGTTATGTCATAAAATAGTTTTATAACCAGCTTTCTTTTTTTATTACATAGTGCTATCCAGTAAACCTTTACAGAAGTCATCACATTAGCCATATATTATTTCATTTCTCAGTCAAATGAGTTTTTTTTCCTTCTCAAGTGACTTAAACAAGCTTCAATTTTCTTATCTGTGTAATAAGCGTACTTAGCACAGATATTTTGTAGATTCATTAAAACCAGCAACAGAGCACCTGCCAGAGTAACAACTTAGGAAGTGTAACTTCTTGATGTTACTTCTACTGATACTTCTATCACTTCTACTACTACTAGAAGGTTATCAGGGACTTCCCACGTGGCACAGTGGTTAAGAATCCACCTGCCAATACAAAGTACACGGTTTTGAGCCATGGTGTGGGAAGATCCCACATGCCGCAGAGCAACTAAGCCTGTGCGCCACAACTACTGAGCTTGTGCTCTAGAGCCCACAAACCACAACTACTGAGCCCGTGTGCCACAATTACTGAAGCTCACGTGCCTAGAGCCTGTGCTCTGCAACAAGAGAAGCCACCGCAATGAGAAACCTGCGCACCACAACAAAGAGTAGTCCCTGCTCACTGAAACTAGAGAAAACCCACGCGCAGCAATGAACACCCAATGCAGACAAAAATAAATAAATAAATAAATAAATTTATATTAAAACAGGTTATCAACCTTTCCCTAATGCTGCACTTTCAAATTCTGTATTTTTGTTTTATTAGTACAAATTAATCATTGTTTTCTTAGACTAAGGAACTAAAAGTGAACTTATAGGATCAAGATTTATACAACCAAAGATCATAACTGAAAAATTCCTGAGCATTTTTTTTGTTCAGTGAGTGCATTCTGAACACCTCCAGGAGGAAGGCACTGTGTGAGGTACCAGAGTTACATGTAGCACACACGGAAGATATAGCTGGTCCCTGCCCATGTACAAAGGAACTAACAGAGGACACAAATGGCTATGAAAAATATTGTCTTGAAGAGGTATCGCTGCATGAAAATTAAAATAAAAAAGAAGTACAAGGCAGTACTTTCTATAATGATAGAAGGGAGACTTGGCCATTTACATTGAACTGCTAAGACAAGTTGATAGAAATGGAAGAAAATGTATACTTGACTCGTGCACATTAACATGAGCATTTGGGCATTAAGTGCCGCTCGATCAAACACAAAGTCTATTTCATTTCAGGTTTCACTGCACTCTAGTTCTGCACAGACATAAAATGAAGCAGGAGGGCAGAGGCAAGCACAGATTCCTTGAGCTGTGCAGAGTTCCATAACGTAGTCCTGAGACAGACCTACGATAGTCGTTATGAGAGAATAGATATAAAAATAAATTAGATGTAAATTCTCTCCTTAAATTTTAGCATTTAGCAAATATAAGAAAATCACAAGGATAATTAAGGAACCCTCACTGAAGGGCTGTAGTTGTTGAGATGAGAGAGGAGTCCCTTACATCCAGGAGGGCATGGGAGAGCTTAACTGAAGTTGGGGTCAGAGGCTGGATAGAATTTGAATTTAGGTCAATGAAGGCAGTGTTCTCCAGGCCAAGGGAATTGAATAAGAACAGGAAAAAAACACAAATCATGGGTAGCATGTATGGGAAGCAATCAGCAGTTCAGCTTGGGCAAAGAAGAGACCAAGATAACAGATAATAATAACTACCCACTACTGAGCTCTCACTATGTGATAACTTCTGGGTAGAGAACTTGATCCATTATCTTTTCGGAGCTCTACAACTCTGCAATAGATCATATCATGCTCATTTTACAGATTGAGACAAAAGAAGCCCACTGAAGATTTTAGGCAAGAAAATCTGCCCATTTGGAGCTGTGCTCCTAGAAGATTACTTTGGCAACTGTGTGCAAGACAGAGTATAATGGAGGAACAATGGACAGGAGATCCTGTTTGCTGTTGAGGCCATGGCAATAGTCTAAATGACAACACATGATGATCTGACTTGTAAACTACAAGGGAGGAGAGAGGATGAATATAAGGCTTTTGCAGAGGTCAAATCTAGAGGATTAGTAAACTGATTGCATGTGAAAACTAAGAAAAAATAATGATGCTTAAGTTTCAACTCTGGATGACTGTGAAGATGAGGTGCCATTAATAGAGGGAGAATAGGAGGCCCTTAGGAGGACTGATGATGGATTTGGTTTGGAGCATACTAGGTTTGTAGAACAGCCAGTGGTAGAGCTCCAGCAGATGATGGGAAGTGGGAGGCTGGAAACCCAGAGACAGAAATCTGGGAGCAGGGATGTAATACAAGTTAATAACAGGCCAGTAGCTGGATGCATTCACAAAACTGGCCACTCCATAGAGCTGCATCACAGAGACATAACATGACAGTGAAACTCCCAAATTCTGAAGTTTCAGGGTTATTTAAAATGCATTATCATTTAGTTCTTTAGATCAAAATTATGTTTGGTTAAGTTTAATTAAGCAAAATAGCTTCACATATTCATTTTACTTTTGGGGGAAACTTTTATTTCAGTACAATGATGTGTTTGTGTGTGTGTGTGTGTGTGTGTGTGTGTGTGTGTGCGTGTGTTTTTTTTTTTCCTGACAACTAAATAGAATAAAAACAGAGTTCATGATACATCTTTCAAAACTGAAGAGCTGGTAGCACTTATCTATTTTCAAATCCCCAAAGTAAATGACTTGCTTTAGAATCTAAAGCATAAATCATAATTGTGCTTTCTTTCTGGGGCTTCTGCCTTTTGTCAAATTAACAGCTTTAGAAAGAAACACATATTTTCAGATGACCTGCGGTTGGACCTAACATTTCTTCCCCAAACTGTTCTCAGACATTTTCGTCATGGTGGACGGAGAGAGGACAGACGTTCAGGATCTGCTGTGTGTGGCCCAGATCCCCTTTCTCTGGCACCCAGCAGCTTAATCACTTTACCTCACAGGGGCCGCTTTTGGCTAATGAATCCTTAGCTCCAAGTTTTCCCTCCTTCTAATGAGTGCTAATAAAATGCATTTAACTCCACTAATGCAACAAAAACTCAGCATTGTTTCATTGTATCTACTTAACAAGAACCTTGTTTAATATCAGATTACAGGCTGCTCAGCCAAAGCATTATACTGGGGGGGAAGTGGGGCTGTGAGAAGGGAGTATCAAGTGCTATAATGTGGACATTCCTCCTTAATATGCCCTGCAGTCTTATGTGATTGCTTAATTCATTTAGCGGAGCTGGTCTGATCCTTCTGCCAACTGTTTTGTAAAATTTACTGCAATGCTAGGCAACCGGTCCCACCACACAACCTAGAAATATAGTATTGCTTTTCCTGGGACCAAGCTAGTAACAGTTGTTTGGGGAGAGGCCACAGGCAATGGAGCAGATACTGTTACAAAAACGAAGACATTTGGGATGTGCTTCGTTTTATAAAATAGTCACAGCAAATCCAATTTTTATTAATAAATGTTTCCCCTAATTGTTTATGGTCTAATTTCAGAAGAAATTCATCTTTATTTCAGATTTATCTTCAGTGAGCAGTGATGTCTAATCTCCTATTTATTTTAGCTATGAACTTCTCTTCCTTCTTTTGAACCAGCTCTTCACTCAAATAGCTATCAGAAACAAATAGCTTTTGGAAGCCTTCCAGTTAAAGAAAAGAACCATTTTGTAATTTGAATAACCATTGTTTGAATGAGTTAATTTTAAAGTTTCATGTATATTGAACTTTATGAAACAAACATATCTATGGTTTCATTACTTGTAAATTAGAGATAACCTTTTTACTCTCCCCATCCAATTTTGTGATTTGGATTATTCCTGGTTCTCTTGGCACCTGAGAGAGATCATATTCAGAAACGTTTTTATCTGTATTTTTTCTTAAGGTACAGGATTCTATTCACTTTGATGGCCTGCTTATTAAGAAGTGGAAGATACAATTCTCTTGAATTTTTGAAGAAGGACTTTTCTATGGGTTTAAGAAGATAAAAGAAGTTGAGGAAAGGAAGAGCTTCCTTCTATTTTTAAAATATTTATTCAGAAGAATCTATTGTTATGTGTAGATGAAAACAGATTACAAATTGTTTAGGAGAATGACAGTATGAAAGACTAACAATTATCTCTTGAGACCTTATAAATGGTCACCTGATAAGAAAATAGGTGAAGACTGCAGGAATCCTTTTAAGGTTTACTTTGTAGAGATGTAGAGATCATCTAGGGATCCTTAAGACCAGAAGGTCATTGTTGTTGAATTTCTAACAAATTGTTTGAGTCAAAATTTACTTTTGACAAACTACAAAGTACAGCTGCTCTGTTCTCCCTCTATCCTGTTCCTCCTTGGTGGATGGAGTGAAGAGGAGAGCCTGAATTCCTCTAGGCAAGGATAAAATACGAGATTACTGCGAGGTATACCTGTGTTCCATAGCATCCCGACATCTCAGAAGAATAAATGGTTGTTTCCACCTAAAAAAGAAATGCACCTTTGTTCAAAAATCAGTCTGGATGAGGCAAACACCACAACTTTTTGTAGCTTCTAGTTATAAATTGAGTGTTTTTTCTTCTTCCAAACCTTAGTTTCTGGTCAGAATATAAAATTAGTTTCAAAATATATATGACTTCAGATGACTGCATGAAATAAACCAGTAATAAAAGAGCCAATGTGTAGTTTTTGGTGATATGGAATATTAATATGAGAATAAGTCCTATGTAATCCATTTTTTTCATCTATCTAGTTGTAGATCATTTATTTATTTATAGATAATGTTAAATAATTTTACATCGAATCTCTCCAGCTAATTTTAATTCCAATGTATTGATAGAGAAATGCTTCTAAGTAGCTTTGTGGTTCAGACTACATCTGCTCAAAGGCTAATGAAAAATTAGCTTCATGTAAGCATCTGAGAAAGCAAATCAGATATTGAGTTTTCCTTAAACAAACAAACAAACAAACAAACAAACAAGCAAAAACTTAGAAGAATACCCCTTTATTGATAGAATAGAAAGCTAGTCTTTTTCAAAATCTAGGAAAGTCTAGCCTTTGTCCAAACTAAGTCATTGCTAGTAATGGCTGGGATTAACTGGTTTATGAGTAGAAATTTCTCTCCCTGAGACATTGGACTCATGTAACTGAGAAGGAGCTTCAATTACTTCAGGGAAGAAGCTAAAAAAGGAAGAGGTTTATTACATCCACAATGGGCCAAGGTATCTGAGCCTCTGTGCTCCTAAAATAAAATGTAACACTTACTAGGGACTTCCTTGGTGGTGCAGTGGTTAAGAATCCACCTGTCGATGCAGGCGACACAGGTTCTAGCCCTGGTCCAGGACGATCCCACATGTCGCGGAGCAACTAAGCCCGTGCGCCAAAACTACTGAACCTGTGCTCTATAGCCCGTGAGCCACAACTACTGAAGCCTGCATACCTAGAGCCCGTGGTCCGCAACAAGAGAAGCCACGACAATGAGAAGACCACATACTGCAACGAAGAGTAGCCCCCACTTGCCGCAGCTAGAGAAAGCCCACGGGCAGCAACAAAGACCCAACGCAGCCAAAAATAAATAAATAAAAAATAAATTTCTAAATATATATATACATATATATATAAAACACTTACTAGACCAGCCTTGCATGGGATTTAATATATTCTGCTTAGCTTTCTTTGGTTCAGGCGTGCTAGAAGTGCCTCTTTTAAAGAACCAAGACACTGTTGAGAGTGAAGGAAAAGAGGTCATGTAACCTGTTTCAATTCTAAACTTTTAAGGGACTAGAAAAGGAAGTTTTTTTATTTATAATGTGAAGGATAGTGTAACTGTTGTTTCTTTGAACACAAAATCATTCTCTCTCTTTTATTTGTTTAAAGTCACGACCCATTTCCTCATCAAAAATCTGGGGGTCACCCTGGGCTCTTTCTTCTCATTTGTCCCTCACAGCCAATCAGCATTGGGCCTGGAATATTTTTCGTCCCCAGTTTCTCTCAAATCCATCTTCTTATTGAAGCTGAATCTGGCCTCTGTACCCTGACACCAAATTAAATCTCTGAGATACAGTTTTGGGTGGGTGAAGTAGGAAAGCTTTATTGCTTTGCCAGGCAAAGGGGACCACAGTGGGCCAACACCCTCAAAACTGTGTGTCCCAACTTGGAGGGGGTAGTGAGAGGTTTTATACTGATAGCAATTGTTCAAAGAGGGTGTGATCAGCTGGTGGACATTCTTCTGATGGGTTGGTGGTGAGGTAAGTGGGAGTCAGCATCATCAACCTTCTGGTTCCAACAGGTCTGGGGTCTACTGCTTGAGGGCAGCATACAGTTAACTTCTCCCACATGATGGGGGTTTCAGTATCTGTAAAACAGCTCAAGATATTGTTATGCGTATCTCTTGAGGGGGAACCAGGACCCGGCCCCATGGCTGCACTATTGTTTCTTTTGACCTTCCTCCCTTCTCTAATTAGCATCCGTTTGGACATGCTCAGTTGGAATTCAGGGAAGTTCATGGAGGCTGAATGAAGTCTATTTCCTGTAATCAAGAAATGGGGGACACAGAAAGGCTGTTGTGCCCAGGAGCCCCACAGGGCCCTGCTCAGTATCATTATCCCTTCTTTTTAAAGTAACTTTACTGAGGTATGAATTTTAAACCATGAGACCTACCATTTTGAGTGTATGGTTTGCTGAGTTTTAGTAATATTATACATTTGTGCATCAGTCAGCACAACTCAGATTGAGAACACTTCCATAATCCTCAAAAATTACCTTGGGCTTATCTGTAGTCAATCCCACTTACACAGTCTCTGGCAACATTTGATCTACTTTCTGTCTCTATGGATTGCCCTTTCTGGTCATTTCATATAAATGGAATCATACAACATGTGACCTTTTACATCTTGCTTCTTTCACCTGGCATAATGTTCCCGAGTTTTATCCATGTGGCAGCATGTGTCATGACTTTGTTCCTTTTTTATTGCTGAAGAGTACTCCATTGTATGGATAGATCACTTTTATTTTATCCATTTTTCAGCTGGTGGACATTTTGGTTGTTTCCAGTTTTTGACTATTATAAATAATGCTGTTTATAAACCTTTATACCCATGTCTTTATGTGGACATATGCTTTCATTTCTCTTGGTAGATTTCTAGGAATGGGCTTGCTGGGTTATATGGTAAGTACATATCTAACTTTTTTAAGAAAGTGCCAGCCTGTTTTCTAGAGTGGCTCTACCATTTTACATTTCCACCAGCAATGTGTGAGGTTCCAGTTTCCCCACATCCTGGCCAACTCTTGGTCCTGTCAGCCTTTTTGACTTTAACCACTCCAGTGGGTGGGTCATGTGGCATCTCATCGTATTCTCCATATTTTCATTTCTCTAAGGACTAGTGATATCCAGAGCCTCTTCTTGCTGTTTTGCTTCCCGCTATCTTAGTTCAGAAGTTCAGTTCCTCCTCTCCTCCCACTTGGCTTATAAAACGTAATAGTCTGGGTGGTATTTACAGCTTTTTTTGACCCTGAACACTTCCCCTTTGCCCTTGTTCTGATAAGAGACCTTCTTTTTTCTCTGGAGACCCCATTACACATAATTCATGTGTGGCTGATCCTGCTTCTCTCACTCATAGCATCATGGAAACCAGGCCTGGCTAAGTGGAAAACAATATTTCCAGAGCAAATCAATTGGTTTAAGATTGGAGTTATCACATTTCCCTTGGCAGGAACCTTCTTGTAGAAACTTGGGAAATACAACTAATCAGACAGTCTAACTTTATTAGTTGCAAATATTTGAAACCAAGTAAACTAACTACCTTTGGAATTGTGTGTGGGTGTATATAAAAGCACACAAAATATTCTATGGCCTTCTTGACTATAAGCCTCCTCTATAGCCAAGAGGAAAATTCCCCCTTCCACAATACACTCTCAAGAATATTTTATTTTATATTATTTTATTTTATTTTATGTTTTGTCCTCCTCAGATATCCCCTCTTGCCCTAATATTAACTAGAGGTTCAGTTTGGAGGGGAGAGTGTCATTGGTTCTAACAAAATGTTTGGGCTTGCTGTTGACATTCTTCTATTGTGCTTGGGAAAGTAAGGCTGCCTGAAACATTTAGGTCCTGTGTAACCAGTGGTCTAACTGGAACAACTTGCCTCTTATTAGCATTGTAACTTTAGACAAGTTATGTAACATCTCTATGCCTTATTTGTGGCATCAGTAAAATGGGGTTAGTAATACTTTCCACTTCACATATTTGTTAATGGTGATTAAATACATTGTACATATTGCAAAGTTCTCAGAACAGTGCCTGACACATAGTAAATTCTCAATAAGTGATAAGCACTTACTTACTTGCATGTGCACAAATAAAAGTTGTCATTAACAACCACCATAGGCAACAGGAAGAAAGAACAGGCTCTGAAACTTCTGAGACTTCTTTGTCCCACTTGGGAACTGACTTCTAGTTTGTGGTTATTAAAGAAGAAAATTATTACTGAAGGATATAATGGGTTTGGATCATTTAATACAGTTTCTTTTTTTATTGACGTATAGTTGATTTACAGTATTATATATATATATATAGCTTATACTCCATTTAACATTATTATAAAATATTGGCTACAATATATCCTTGTAGCTTATCTATTTTAAACGAAGTAGTTTGTATCTTTTGATCCCCTACCCCTATCTTGTCCCTCTCCCCCTCCCTCTTCTCCACTGGTAACCACTAGTTTGTTCTCTATAGCTGTGAGTCTGTTTCTGTTTTGTTATATTTATTTATCTAATACAGTTTCTGGTGTCAAGCATCACTCCCAAGAATTCCTTCCCTAACACCTTACTCTCCCCACATCAGAACTCCTTCCATACAGTGACTGCTAAAAATAATCAGCTTGAAATATAACTTGATTAAAACCTCTTAGCTATCCTCACCATACTTTAATAATACATCTTTCTTTGAATGAAATGAACAAAAAATAATAATATACTCAAAATACTTTAGCTAAGGCCAAAAACTTAAAACAGATAAGCCCCCTTGGCAGATTTTGTTTATACTATTGACAAAAAAAAGAATGATCACTATTACCTTTATAGAACTTTCTTATTTCCTTCCTCCCTTCCTTCCTTTCTCCCTTTATTCATTTATTCTCTCTCTCTCTCTCTCTCTCTCTCTCTCTCTCTCTCTCTCCATATCTATCTACCTATCTATCCATCTATCTGCTGAGTTCTACTGAAGAAGGAGACATGAAGTGCACGATGTTTTTATATTGTATTATTTTTGCTTTCAAGAGAATTGAGTCTAGTAAGGAAATTTGAATATATATAACTAAGACAAAATATCACATTACAAATGTAGAATTAGTGCTACAAAGAAAACGTTCTAGAAGTCTAGAGAAAAGAACCCATTTCATGTGATGATCACTGAAGACTTCGTAAAGGTTAAAGTTTGAACAGGACTTTGGAAAAGGGTGGGAGGACTTGCAAATGGAGAAAATGCCAGTAGTCAGGAAAATGCGGAGTAGGTACTCATACTAGATATGCTCATTGTCAATTGCTCACATATATGAAGATAAAGATACTGACAAACTATTAGCCAAAAATGTGCTTTACAGTCATTTTTTTCCAGTAGCATATAGAATTTTGCACTGACCTACTCACATTGTCTCAACTAATCCATTTTGTAACCCTGAGCACTGAAGTACATATAGCTGATGTCTGGATACAATATTTTGAAAAATGGAACTAACCAGTCAAACTAACCATCACATCTTCTGCCACTCACTACCAGTAACCACTAAGCTCCTCAATTAAGGTCTTAATCAAAAAGAAGTCATCAACCCCCTTGTGGGACTGAGAGTTGTTTGAGAAGAGTCTTACTCTACATTTTTAGTAACGGGGATGTATGATTGTTGAAGCCAGTTGAATGACTCTAAAATAAAAAAGCAAATTTTACTCCTATCTGAAGGCAGTTCCTTTGGCCTGCTCAAGGGCTTTCCTCTAGCAATTGTGCCCTCTTTCTCCTCCTTCTTTCCTGGAACATTCCAACTGGCATACAAATGTGTTTTTGTTAGTTCCTCATCTTAAAATAGTTCCTTCTTGACTCACTCAGCTCCCCAGTGCAGCAAAACCCCTATAAGAGTTGTTGTCTATACTCGTTGTCCCATGCTTTTTCGCTCACCAATTGAGTTTTTAACCCCAACTTTCCATAGAAAATATCTTGTCAAGGGCACCAATGGACTCCTTATTTCCAAATTCAATGGTCTATTATTATTGATCTCATCTAACCTGGTCTATTGGCCGCATTTGAAATGATTGATTTACTTCCATCTTTTAAAATACTTTCTCTACTTCCAACATAATATACTCCTGTTTCTCCTCCTATTTTCTGAACACTCTTCTCAGTCTGCTTTGCTGGTTCCTTATCTTTTCTTTTATGTCTTCATGTTGGAGTATTTCTAGGTCAATCTTTGGAACTCATTTAGTTTCATTCACTCCTTTGGTGATTCCATCCAATCTTATGATTTAACACATTATCTATATGTTAAGGACTCTTAAATTTATATCATAAGTTCACTCCAGACTGGAATATCTAATGATATATTCAACATCTCCACTGGGAAATCTGACTGACATCCCAAACTCAAGACATCCAAAACTGAATTCCAGATCTTTCCTCTACACTTGCTGCTCCTGCAGCCCCCCTCATCCAGTGTTTCAGGATAAAAATCTTGGCATTATCCTTCACCTGTGCCTTTCTCTCATGCCCTCTTCCTGATTGTCAAAAGTTCTTGATGGGTGTACATTCAAAATATAACAAAATTCTACCAGTCCTAACTATCTCTACTCTTACTACCCAGTTCCAAATCATGAACACCTCTCTCCTGGATTACTGCAATAGCCTCATTGTTTATTTCCATGCTTCCACTCTTGTCCCTATGCAGTCCAATTTCTCCAAATTAATAAGTCTCATAAGACAGGTCAGATCATGTCACTCCCCTGCTCAAAACATTCCAATGGCTTTCCATTTCATTCAGATTAAAAATTAAGTTCTATGTTGGTCTAAACCAACATGCCTGAGGAATCTGGCCATTGTTAGCTCTTCAACATCATATTTACTGTGCTTCCTACCTTCCACCCCCGACTCACTCCATCCCAGTCACACTAGTCTCTTTCTGGTTTTTGAACCATTAGGCCTCTGCTGATGGTCCCCATGGCATGGAAAGTTTTGTCTGCATATATTCACCCTAACTCCCTCATGTCCTTCAAGTGTTTATTCAAATATCACCCTATTAATGAGTTTCACCCTCTTTACAATTGCAACCTGCCACCCCAAACTCCTGATCTTGCTTTGATTTCTTTATTTTATGATCAAATTATGTTTTTAATCTTCTAATATATTATGTAGCTTACTTATTTTTTTCTATTTAATGTTTACTTTCTATCCTTTCTGACAAGACTATAAGCTCCATAAGGGCAAAACATTTTTAGGGGGGATGGGTGAGGGTCTGGGTTGTTTCCTGATTTGCCTCAGGAAGGAAGTAGGTATTCAATATATACTTATTGAAAGAATACGTTTTAGACCTGGGCCATGAATTAGCTCACTTTTTTGGCACTTTGTCATTATTTCCAAAATGTCTGCTACAAAAATGGCTATGATATAGATTTCTTTGTACATATGAGTGGGAGTGGCAACTTGTGAAGAAATCTGAGTGCTTTCTGATTTGCTATCTTTAGCCCATTGCTCTTGTGTTCTCCTCAACCATAAAAGAGTCAAGTCAGGTGGCCCTGAGATGTGACAGGGAGTCCAACAGACAGTGCAGATGGGATTTTTTTTTTTTTTTTACTGATTAATAAAACGGATGGAGAAGATTGCTGAGACCATAAAGAAATGGTGGAGAAAGAACATGCCCTTTGTCCAACTCCTTCTCCAAACCTAATATATATGATTAAAACAATGCATTTATAGTGCTTAATAAAATAACATCTTAATTTTCTCAGTAAAAAGAAACTGATTCCTGTTGTGTTCAAAATGTCATTGACTCCAGCTGTGTAAAAGTAAAATTAATAGTTCAACTTAAAAAAAAAAGAAAGATGACATCAGTCTATAATGAAATAATTGGAGTGGAATGCAGTTATGCCCTTAGACTCAGCAAGAGCTGGTCTTCCCTCGCCTCCATGCCTTAGAGAGCCCTTCTCTGGCCTTCATCCAGCCTGTTCCTTCCCACAGGCAAGGAGCTCCATAGGAGCCCATGCTTCCCCATTCATCCATCCCCATGTCTAACCTCTGCCTAGTTGTCAGGACCTTGGAATCCCCTGCCCAAATGGCTCTGAGCCAGCTTTAAGGACTTGCAAGGGTCTAGTCTCTGAGTCTGACCTCTGAGGAAAGCTTACACTGCCTCTGTGTACACCCTAGAACTGAGAGGTGGACAGGGGTGGCTGATTTGTGAACTGAGCTTCGGGGGATTGACTGTGGTACCCATTACAAGTGCAAGAAGATCCCTCCTGGGGTGGAATCCAGCTGGGACTGAGAATGAGGCTGATCAGAGACCCACAGCAGGGCCCACAGTTCCTGTGCTGTCACTTTCCAGGCTGAAACGCCAAGTCATCCCGGAATTTTTATTAGAACTTAAAGTTCCCAGTTATGAAGACATATCTGTTAAGTAGGAGAATAGAATAGAACTGATCTACTACGTGTTTGTAAATTCCAATGATAACTTCTGATCTTTAAAAAAAAAAAAGAAAGAAATTGAAACTGATCTCCTACCCCTCCTCACACATGTATGCAGGACATGGATTGACATAAACACACACCTGGTTCCCAATGGGTCTTTTTCTCAGCTAGGATTAAAGAGATTTCTGCAGGGCTTCCCTGGTGGCGCAGTGCTTGAGAGTCCGCCTGCCGATGCAGGAGACGCGGGTTCGTGCCCCGTTTCGGGAAGATCCCACATGCCGCGGAGCGGCTGGGCCCGTGAGCCATGGCCACTGAGCCTGCGCGTCCGGAGCCTGTGCTCCGCAAATGGGAGAGGCCACAACAGTGAGAGGTCCGCATAACGCAAGAAAAAAAAAAAAAATAGCTTGAAAGAAACACAAATGGAAACACAACACACTAAAACTTATGGGATGCAACAAAAGCAGTTCTAAGAGGGAAGTTTATAATTATAAATGCTTACATTAAGGAAAAGAAAGATTACAAATAACCTAACTTTAAAACTCAAGGAACTAGAAGAAGAAGAACAAACTAAGCCCAAAGTTAGAAGATGGAAGGAAATAGAGATCAGAGCAGAAATGAGCAAAATAGAAACCAGAAAGACAATAGAAAAAAATCAATGAAATGCAAAAAAAAAAAAAAAAAAAAAAAAAAAAAAGAGATTTCTGCAGAGCAATGGGAAGATACTGTGGTACAATACATCACAACGAATATTAGTGACTGGCTCCTTCCTGCCTCTTGTTCTCAGTGGCCTTGGGAAGAGCACATTGTCCTGAATTATCTGGGCAGTAACATTCTAAGAGAATCCCACTTCTGGTTCTGAAGCAGATCCCTACAAAATTTTACCTGGGAAAAGAAACTTAACATATTTAGATAATGATAACCAAAAATTCAGTAGATATGGTCTGTCTAATTTCATACTGAAGAGAAAATTTTATAGGTCTCTATTTCTAGTATGAGAAAGTAACCTCATTTTCAGTATCAAATCAAACACGGTTTCATTGAGACGTGAAATAGGCCTGCGGAAGAGGGAGGACAGCCGGGGGTACAGCTTTCTGCTGCACTACAAGCAGCAGGTGTTAAAGGATGCCTAAAAGATGGTGATATCTGTCAAAGGTGAAACAGTATATCCACAAGCATTGATAAATTGCCCTGTGACAAATCAATCCTCTTCCAAAAGGAAGAGGCAGTAATTTTTCTGACAGGCTAAATCTGTACATTTTTAATGATGGTGGTTTCTTTATTTCCACCTTGAGCCAAGATAATTTTAAGTTTTTTTATACTGTTTCATGGACAAATAAGTTCTAAATAGTGAGGAAGAGATGGGGTGGAGTGGGGGAGGCAGGGAAGATGTGCATTTTGTGGGAGCCTTGAGTTGCCATTGACCCTGGGAGATTACTTCCAATGTAATCATTGGCTTGTTGTTTCCATTTTCCCATCAACTTTGAGGGCAGGATACTTTACTGAATTCTAGATGTCTCTGAGGTGGGAAACTGCTGATGCCCTTTGATTTAACTGACAGGTGAGATCAAGTCTCAGTTGACCATTTAGCATCTAACAGCATCAGCCTTTCATTCTTCGGCAGGTAGATGGTGGGACGGGGAGCAGGGTGAGGGTGGGTATTAGGATGGAAGAGAACACAGGGAATTCTTGCAGATCACCATCTCCTGTCACTCCTAACCTGAGCCATTCCTTTCCTCAGTGAGAATCAGGTACATTGAGCATACCATTAGGAAGGTTATTTTAATTTACCCTTTTGCTGACACTCCTACTGCTCTGTATAACTAGAGCTGAGCATGACTTGATTTGTCAAGTCTTTTTCTACAGCATTTTCCTGTGCTTTCTGTTTTCCTTCCCTACCCAACCACACCCAAATGCCCATTCTATATACTTCTAATCAGTGCATATGAATCACTGTCAGTTAGCACAGCTTGACTCTGAAAATCTTGAACTGATTCACTTCAATGCCAGCTAGCTGATCATCATCAAATATATGCATCTAATTATTTTTCCTATTAATGAACTTTCTGTGAAAAAAGTCATGATGTCTTACCATATGTGGATTGCTTTACTGTACTCATCCAAATGAAAACTACTTGATCACCTCTAACTGAGCCTTCTGTCTTTTCAGAGGTGATTTTTATTGTTGTTCTAGGAGATATTTGTTACACTAGTGTACATAGATTATTTCCAACAAACAGAAATTCAGGATTGACACTGTGGCATCAGAATTTCAGGTAGTTTCTAAACTCAGTGAAAAAAGGCTTTTCAAATTCTTTATCAACCTGTCACAAGTCACACATCCATTTTTTAATTCTTTAGAAGGTATTCAACTCTCCCCTATGATTCACTCCCATTTTCTTTTTATTTATTTATTTATTTAAGAAAAAAAACTCTATTAAGCTGTGGCTGACATATTAAAAGCTATAGATACTTAATGTATACAACTTGATGAGTTTGGGGATAAGTATACATCCATGAAGCCATCACCATTGTCAATGCCATAATCATCACCTCCCAAAGTTTCTTCCCACCCCTTTATTATTACTTATTTTTGGTGGTAAGAAGATTTAATGTAAGATCTACCCTCTTAGCAAATTTTAGGTATCCAGTACAGTGTTGATACCTAAAGACACTATGCTGAATAGTTGATGTCTAGAACTTATATATCTTGTGTAACTGAAACTTTGCACCCTTGACCATCACGTCCTTATTTCTCTTGCCTCCACCCCTGGCAACCACCATTCTACTTTCTGCTTCTATGAGTTTGACTAGGATTCTACATAAAAGTGAGGTCATACAGTATTTTACCTTCAGTGTCTGGCTTATTTCACTTAGCATAATGTCCTCCAGGTTCATCTACTTTGCCACAGGTGGCAGGATTTCCTTCTTTTATAAGGCTAAATAGTACTGTATTGTACGTAACCTATTATATAATATTTTTTGTGTCCATTTTCTAATGGAGCTTGAAATAACAATATTTTTGTTTTTCAAGCCAGTGTCTTTTAACCATGGTATTAGGCAAAGTTGAGAAGCCAGATGTATAAAGGCTGAGTCTTAGAAATGACAGACACATAGGTTTCCCTATAAAAGGGAGCTTGACTTTCTGTTAGGCTGTAACACATGGGAGACAGTGGTGCACGTCTTCTGAAGAACATGGAAGGAAAATTTTCTGAAGTATATTTTGCAGTGAGTTCTCATTTCTCTATATCACAGCTCTAAACCATGCAACTGACTTACCCTAGAGAAAAATGCGTACTGATATAACCCTAATGAGACACCCTAATGAGACAACACTAATGAGACAACTGTAGTTATTCTACAGCAGGAACTCCCCCACCATCACCTTGCTTTATCCTTGAACACATTCCTGAAACAGTCCCTGCAGAGATGCTTCCCTGCATGAGTCTCTGTGCAGTCTTCCCAAACGATGCAGTCCAAAGTGGCTCTAAGCCCACAGCCTCTGAACTTGAAAAATTAGCACCATATCTTAAATGTTTGGTTCAATTTGTTCAAAATTGCCAACCCCATACAGATGAGCAGTTTATCACACTAGCATTACATAGCAGCTAGAAGAATGAGATTTCCTGGCAGATGGGCTTGGGCTTGAAGTGCAAATTCCTCCACCTTTTCTCTCTGTGACTCATCAAAGGAAATAGCCTCCTAAATTCTTTTCATCGTCTATAAAAGAGGGATTATAATAGTGCCTAGGGTGATATGAAAATTAAATAAGATCCCATGTTTCAAGTATTTTCACATAACTAGAGCTCTATAAATGTTAGCTATCAGGATTATATAACAATTATTATACTATCTTGTTAAGCAAGTACTTCTTGAATTACTCAACACATACTGTCGTTTATGTTTCTTATGGGTTTTAACTCAATTAGGTTAATACCCAGAAAAGAGCTTATACTTATTTGGGTCTCTTACCTTAGCACCTAGTATAATAGCTTATCATTAATAAAAATTTAACTCCATTTATTAATCACAGTTCACAGTGTTCAGAATAGCACTAAAGTTTTTAGAAGATAGAATCTTCCTTGCCCCTTACATAATCAACATATAATTATTTTGTACTTACTATGTGCCTGACCTTATGTTAGGTAGTTTATACACGTTATCGGTAATCCTTAAGCAACATCACAGAACTGACTTACAGAAGGTATGATAGAGAAATCTCTGATGAGTTTGGATAAATACAGTTGGGTATTAGACTGTGGAGAGTGAAACATTTGTTCATTCATTCATTCGACAAATATTTCTTACTTTTTTTTTTTTGTGGTACGCGGGCCTCTTGCCGTTGTGGCCTCTCCTGCTGCAGAGCACAGGCTCCGGAAGCGCAGGCTCAGTGGCCATGGCTCGCGGGCCCAGCCACTCCGCGGCATGTGGGATCCTCCCGGTCCGGGGCACGAAACCCGTGTCCCCTGCATTGGCAGGGGGACTCTCAACCACTGCGCCACCTGGGAAGCCCCGACAAATATTTCTTGATCTCCTACATTCTCGCTGCCATTCTAGGTCCTAAGTTTACAACAGTAAACAAGACCAGTCTTTGTAGAGGGAAAGCAGGCAATTAACTAACAAACAGAGCAATAAGATAATTTCAGAGTGTGGTAAGTGCTATAAAGAAAATAAAACAAGGCAATAGCATAGAGAGAATTTAGTGGGCAGAGGAAGAATGGTTAGAGTGGTTGGTCACAGGCAATCTGTGGAGAGGGCTTTTGTGCCAAGCCCAACTTTGCATAATTTAAATGCAAGTTGCTAAAGAGTACTCATTACAAAAAAGTAAGGGCGTATATTATGCTATGGGGATTTTGCTGTGAAAAGAAGAGAAATGAAGTGGAAGCAGTAGAAGGAGGGAGGTCAAGAGAGGGTCTATATATACACTACCAAACGTAAATAGATAGCTAGTGGGAAGCAAACACATAGCACAGGGAGATCAGCTCGGTGCTTTGTGACCACGTAGAGGGGTGAGATAGGGAGGGTGGGAGGGAGGGAGACACAAGAGGAAAGAGATATGGGAACATATGTATATGTATAACTGATTCACTTTGTTATAAAGCAGAAACTAACACACCATTGTAAAGCAATTATACTCCAATAAAGATGTTAAAAAAAAAAAAAAAATCAGAATAGACAAGCAAAATGAACTTAAAGAAATATGATAATGACCCCCACTTACAGAGACAATCACTCTTCTTTTTTTTTTTTTGAGACAATCACTCTTGATGGATCTTCTCAATCCTTCTCTCTCTACCTCTCTGTATATATGTATAATTATATCTAGATTAGTTGTATAATTAATTTTAAAATTATATATAATATAAAATTATATATAATATAAAAATTAATTTAGAATGGTTATTAGGTCTCAGTGAAAAGTCATGTTTCACAGAGTGATATGTAAAACTCACCTGCACATGGAAAATCATTGTCTTCAGGCACAGGCTTCTTATACTATATGTAGCTTTTACCTTTTGAATGAGATGCTTCTGCTTCTGCAGCAGTTGTATCTCTGATATTCATGTGGTCACTGGTATTATTACATGCCCTGTGGGATGCTAAACGTTGACATTTTATGAAGTTATATATTCATCATACAGTTTCTTGAGAAATTAAAGTATTGAATTTTTATTAAACACGCATTTTCTTTTTTTTCCTTTGAGCTCATTTTTGTCAAAGGTCTTACTGCACAATATAAATGTGTTACCAAACAATAGCATAAATAAACAATTATATGTTATCACCATGCAATTAATGAGAAAACCACTGTGACAAGCGTGTCCAGTCTACTTTGAATATACTCTGTTGCAGCACTGTTCAGTCCCTATTTCCTACACATAATTCATATAAGCTAACCTAGAATTTCCCAGGTTTCCCACTGACGGGTGGCTTAACAGGGCTGGTACTGCCGTGTGGTATGCCAAATAGTCATCAGGGGCTGCCACATCTAACACTTCTCCCACCACCACCCAAGTTCACAAAGAGTTCACTGTCCTTGCCTTATTTTATCAATAAGTACCCAGCATGTTGTTCTTGAAAGAGAATTCATAGCTACCTTGCCTCTGGAAAGGGTTGGAAAAAGAGATACAGAATATTGCTGGTTATATTTCAATTTTAACCATGAGTTACAGTGAGAATTCTGTTTGCTGCAGATGTATCACACACTAGAGTTGGCAGAAGCTGAAGTACAAAGTGAAGGTTTACCAAACTCAGTGCAGCATATATATTTTTTTGAACCAAGATAAAGGTCCGGGCTTCCCTGGTGGAGCAGTGGTTGAGAGTCCGCCTGCCGATGCAGGGAACACGGGTTTGTGCCCCGGTTCGGGAAGATCCCACATGCCGTGGAGCGGCTGGGCCTGTGAGCCATGGCCGCTGAGCCTGCACAGCCGTAGCCTGTGCTCCGCAACGGGAGAGGCCACAACAGTGAGAGGCCCGCATACCACAAAAAAAAAAAAAAAAAAAAAAATAAA
>NW_006791315.1:367800-392573 GCF_000442215.2 Lipotes vexillifer | reverse complement strand
GCGGGGCGGGCGGGGCTGGGAGTTGAGGCTCGGGCTTCGGTCGGAGCGCCGGGAGAGGACTGGGGTTTGCGGCATGAACACAGCCTGAAGGGGCTAGTGCACCACAGCTAGCAGGAGGGAGTCCAGGGAAAAGTCTGGACCTGCCGAAGAGACAAGAGACTTTTTCTTCCCTCTGTTTCCTGGTGCGCGAGGAGAGGGTATTAAGAGAGTTGCTTAAAGGAGCTCCAGAGACAGGCGCAAGCTGCGGCTAACAGCGCGGACCCCAGAGACGGGCATGAGATGCTAAGGCTGCTGCCGCCGCCACAAAGAAGCCTGTGTACAAGCACAGGTCACTATCCACAACCCCCTTCCGGGGAGCCTGTGCAGCCCGCCACTGCCAGGGTCCCGGGATCCAGGGACAACTTCCTTGGGAGAAAGCACGGCATGCCTCAGGCTGGTGCAACGTCACGCTGGCCTTTGCCGCCGCAGGCTCGCCCGGCACTCCATACCCCTCCCTCCCCCAGGCTTGAGTGAGCCAGACCCCCCGAATCAGCGGCTCCTTTAACCCTGTCCTGTCTGAGCGAAGAACAGACGCCCTCCGGCGACCTACAAGCAGAGGTGGGGCCAAATCCAAAGCTGAGCCCCAGGAGCTGTGAGAACAAAGAAGAGAAAAGGAAATCTCTCCCAGCAGCCTCAGAAGCAGCGGATTAAATCTCCACAATCAACTTGATGTACCCTGCATCTGTGGAATACATGAATAGACAACGAATCATCCCAAATTGAGGAGGTGGACTTTGAGAGCAAGATTTATTATTTTCCCCCTTTTTCTCTTTTTGTGAGTGTGTATGTGTATGCTTCTGTGTGAGATTTTTGTCTTGCTTCCACCATTTGTCCTAAGGTTCTATTCGTCCGTTTCTTTTTTTTTCTATCTTTCTTTAAAACACTTTTTTTTCTTAATAATAATTTTTTATTTTAATAACTTAATTTTATTTTATCTTACTTTATTTTATTATATCTTTCCTTTCTTTCTTTCCTTCCCTCCCTCCTTCCTCCCTCCCTCTCTCCCTCCTTTCTTTCTTTCTTTCTTTCTTTCTTTCTCCTTCTTTTTCTCCTTTTTATTCTGAGCCATGTGGATGAAAGGCTTTTGGTGCTGCAGCCAGGAGTCAGTGCTGTGCCTCTGAGGTGGGAGAGCCAACTTCAAGACACTGGTCCACAAGAGACCTCCCAGCTCCACATAATATCAAACAGCGAAAATCTCCCAGAGATCTCCATCTCAACACCAGCACCCAGCTTCACTCAATGACCAGCAATCTACAGTGCTGGACACCCTGTGCTAAACAACTAGCAAGACAGGAACACAACCTCACCCATTAGCAGAGAGGCTGCCTAAAATCATAATAAGTCCACAGGCAGCCCAAAACACACCACCAGATGTGGACCTGCCCACCAGGAAGACAAGATCCAGCCTCATCCACCAGAACACAGGCACTAGTCCCCTCCACCAGGAAGCCTACACAACCCACTGAACCAACTTTAGCCACTGGGAACAGACACCAAAAACAACGGGAACTACAAACCTGCAGCCTGCAAAAAGGAGACCCCAAACACAGTAAGATAAGCAAAATGAGAAGACAGAAAAACACACAGCAGATGAAGGAGCAGGATAAAAACCCACCAGACCTAACAAATGAAGAGGAAATAGGCAGTCTACCTGAAAAAGAGTTCAGAATAATGATAGTAAAGATGATCCAAAATCTTGGAAATAGAATGGACAAAATGCAAGAAGCAGTTAACAAGGACCTAGAAGAAATAAAGATGAAACAGACAATGATGAACAACACAATAAATGAAATGAAAAATACTCTAGATGGGATCAATAGCAGAATAAATGAGGCAGAAGAACGGATAAGTGACCTGGAAGATAAAATAGTGGAAATAACTACTGCAGAGCAGAATAAAGAAAAAAGAATGAAAAGAACTGAGGACAGTCTCAGAGACCTCTGGGACAACATTAAACGCACCAACATTCGAATTATAGGGGTTCCAGAAGAAGAAGAGAAAAAGAAAGGGACTGAGAAAATATTTGAAGAGATTATAGTTGAAAACTTCCCTAATATGGGAAAGGAAATCGTTAATCAAGTCCAGGAAGCACAGAGAGTCCCATACAGGATAAATTCAAGGAGAAATACGCCAAGACACATATTAATCAAACTGTCAAAAACTAAATACAAAGAAAGCATATTAAAAGCAGCAAGGGAAAAACAACAAATAACACACAAGGGAATCCCCATAAGGTTAACAGCTGATCTCTCAGCAGAAACTCTACAAGCCAGAAGGGAGTGGCAGGACATACTGAAAGTGATGAAGGAGAAAAACCTGCAACCAAGATTACTCTACCCAGCAAGGATCTCATTCAGATTTGATGGAGAAATTAAAACCTTTACAGACAAGCAAAAGCTGAGAGAGTTCAGCACCACCAAACCAGCTTTACAACAAATGCTAAAGGAACTTCTCTAGGCAAGAAACACAAGAGAAGGAAAAGACCTATAATAACGAACCCAAAACAATTAAGAAAATGGGAATAGGAACATACATATCGATAATTACCTTAAATGTAAATGGACTAAATGCTCCCACCAAAAGACACAGATTGGCTGAATGGATACAAAAACAAGACCCATATATATGCTGTCTACAAGAGACCCACTTCAGACCTAGAGACACATACAGACTGAAAGTAAGGGGATGGAAAAAGATATTCCATGCAAATGGAAACCAAAAGAAAGCTGGAGTAGCAATTCTGATATCAGACAAAATAGACTTTAAAATAAAGACTATTAGAAGAGATAAAGAAGGACACTACATAATGATCAAGGGATTGATCCAAGAAGAATATCTAACAATTGTAAATAGTTATGTACCCAACATAGGACACCTCAATACATAAGGCAAATGCTAACAACCATAAAAGGGGAAATCAACAGTAACACAATCATAGTAGGCGATTTTAACACCCCACTTTCACCAATGGACAGATCATCCAAAATGAAAATAAATAAGGAAACACAAGCTTTAAATGATACATTAAACAAGATGGACTTAATTGATATTTATAGGGCATTCCATCCAAAAACAACAGAAAACACATTTTTCTCAAGTGCTCATGGAACATTCTCCAGGATAGATCATATATTGGGTCACAAATCAAGCCTTGGTAAATTTAAGAAAATTGAAATTCTATCAAATATCTTTTCCGACCACAATGCTATGAGACTAGATATCAATTACAGGAAAAGATCTGTAAAAAATACAAACACATGGAGGATAAACAATACACTACTTAATAACGAAGTGATCACTGAAGAAATCAAAGAGGAAATCAAAAAATACATAGAAACAAATGACAATGGAGACACGATGACCCAAAACCTATGGGATGCAGCAAAAACAGTTCTAAGAGGGAAGTTAATAGCAATACAAGCCTACCTTAAGAAACAGGAAACATCTCTAATAAACAATCTAACCTTGCACCTAAAGCAATTAGAGAAAGAAGAACAAAAAAACCCAAAGTTAGCAGAAGGAAATAAATCATAAAAATCAGATCAGAAATAAATGAAAAAGAAATGAAGGAAACGATAGCAAAGATCAATAAAACTAAAAGCTGGTTCTTTGAGAAGATAAACAAAATTGATAAACCATTAGCCAGACTCATCAAGAAAAAAAGGGAGAAGACTCAAATCAATAGAATTAGAAATGAAAAAGGAGAAGTAAAAACTGACACTGCAGAAATACAAAAGATCATGAGAGATTACAACAAGCAACTCTATGCCAATAAAATGGACAACCTGGAAGAAATGGACAAATTCTTAGAAATGCACAACCTGCCAAGACTGAATCAGGAAGAAATAGAAAATATGAACAGACCAATCACAATCACTGAAATTGAAACTGTGATTAAAAATCTTCCAACAAACAAAAGCCCAGGACCAGATGGCGTCACAGGCAAATTCTATCAAACATTTAGAGAAGAGCTGACACCTATCCTTCTCAAACTCTTCCAAAATATAGCAGAGAGAGGAACACTCCCCAAAACATTCTACGAGGCCACCATCACCCTGATACCAAAACCAGATAAGAATATCACAAAGAAAGAAAACTACAGGCCAATATCACTGATGAATAAAAATGCAAAAATCCTCAACAAAACACTAGCAAACAGAATCCAACAGCACATTAAAAGGATCATACACCATGATCAAGTGGGGTTTATTCCAGGGATGCAAGGATTCTTCAATATATGAAAATCAATCAACGTGATACACCATATTAACAAATTGAAGGAGAAAAAACATATTATCATCTCAATAGATGCAGAGAAAGCTTTCAACAAAATTCAACACCCATTTATGATAAAAACCCTGCAGAAAGTAGACATAGAGGGAAACTTCCTCAACATAATAAAGGCCATATATGACAAACCCACAGCCAACATCATCCTCAATGGTGAAAAACTGAAAGCATTTCCACTAAGGTCAGGAACAAGACAAGGTTGCCTAATCTCACCACTCTTATTCACAGACTTTTGGAAGTTTTAGCCACAGCAATCAGAGATAAAAAGGAAATAAAAGGAATCCAAATCGGAAAAGAAGAAGTAAAGCTGTCACTATTTGCAGATGACATAGCACTATACATAGAGAATCCTAAAGATGCCACCAGAAAACTACTAGAGCTAATCAATGAATTTGGTAAAGTAGCAGGATACAAAATTAATGCACAGAAATCTCTGGCATTCCTATACACTAATGATGAAAAATCTGAAAGTGAAATTAAGAGAACACTCCCATTTAGCATTGCAACAAAAAGAATAAAATACCTAGGAATAAACCTACCTAAGGAGACAAAAGACCTGTATGCAGAAAATTATAAGACACTGATGAAAGAAATTAAAGATGATACAAATAGATGGAGAGATATACCATGTTCCTGGATTGGATGAATCAACATTGTGAAAATGACTCTACTGCCCAAAGCAATCTACAGATTGGATGCAATCCCTATCAAACTACCACTGGTATTTTTCACAGAACTAAAACAAAAAATTTCACAATTTGCATGGAAACACAAAAGACCCTGAATAGCCAAAGCAATCTTGAGAATGAAAAACGGAGCTGGAGGAATCAGGCTCACTGACTTCGGACTATACTACAAAGCTACAGTAATCAACACAGTATGGTACTGACACAAAAACAGAAAGATAGATCAATGGAACAGGATAGAAAGCCCAAAGATAAACCCACGCACATGTGGTCACCTTATCTTTGATAAAGGAGGCAGGAATTTACAGTAGAGAAAGGATAGCCTCTTCAATAAGTGGTGCTGGGAAAACTGGACAGGTACATGTTAAAGTATGAGATTAGATCACTCCCTAACACCATACACAAAAATAAGCTCAAAATGGATTAAAGACCTAAATGTAAGGCCAGAAACTATCAAACTCTTAGAGGAAAACATAGGCAGAACACTCTATGACATAAATCACAGCAAGATCCTTTCTGACCCACCTCCTAGAGAAATGGAAATAAAAACAAAAATAAACAAATGGGACCTAATGAAACTTCAAAGCTTTTGCACAGCAAAGGAAACCATAAACAAGACCAAAAGACAACCCTCAGAATGGGAGAAAATATTTGCAAATGAAGCAACTGACAAAGGATTAATCTCCAAAATTTACAAGCAGCTCATGCAGCTCAGTAACAAAAAAACAAACAACCCAATCCAAAAATGGGCAGAAGACCTAAATAGACATTTTTCCAAAGAAGATATACAGACTGCCAACAAACACATGAAAGAATGCTCAACATCATTAATCATTAAAGAAATGCAAATCAAAACTACAATGAGATATCTTATCACACCAGTCAGAATGGCCATCATCAAAAAGTCTGGAAACAATAAATGCTGGAGAGGGTGTGGAGAAAATGTAACACTCTTGCACTGCTGGTGGGAATGTGAATTGGTACAGCCACTATGGAGAACAGTATGGAGGTTCCTTAAAAAACTACAAATAGAACTATCATATGACCCAGCAATCCCACGACTGGGCATATACCCTGAGAAAACCATAATTCAAAAAGAGTCATGTACCAATATGTTCATTGCAGGTCTATTTACAATAGCCCGGAGATGGAAACAACCTAAATGCCCATTGTCGGATGAATGGATAAAGAAGATGTGGCACATATATACAATGCAATATTACTCAGCCATAAAATGAAACGAAATTGATCTATTTGTAATGAGTTGGTTGGACCTAGAGTCTGTCATACAGATTGAAGTAAGTCAGAAAGAGGAAAACAAATACCGTATGCTAACACATATATATGGAATTTAAGAAAAAAAAGAAAATGTCATGAACAACCTAGGGATAAGACAGGAATAAAGACACAGACCTACTAGAGAATGGACTTGAGGATATGGGGAGGGGGAAGGGTAAGCTGTGACAAAGCGAGAGAGTGGCATGGACATATATACACTACCAAAGGTAAAATAGATAACTAGCGGGAAGCAGCTGCATAGCACAGGGAGATCAGCTCGGTGTTTTGTGCCCACCTAGAGGGGTTGGATAGGGAGTGTGGGAGGGAGGGAGACGCAGGAGGGAAGAGATATGGGAACATATGTATATGTACAACTGATTCAGTTTGTTATAAAGCAGAAACTAACACACCATTGTAAAGCAATTATACTCCAATAAAGATGTAAAAAACACAAAAAAACAAAAACCATTATGTATCCTGCTTTACTCTGGAAACAGAGGAGATAGTGGGTAGGAATGGGGAGAAACTGATGCCCAGGGAACATGGTTAGGAAGCAGGTACAAAAATTTGGATGAGAGAAGATGAAAGAGCAGCAGAGGCACAAGGTGTGTCAAACTTCCCTCTTGGGCAAGTGAGGCCCAGGACTTTGTCAGGAGCTGGAGTTCCCAATGGACAGTCTTGGTTGTGGGATTGAGTAAATCTAGCCTGCAGATCTGGGGACAGGCCACAAGGATCCAGGGTTTCATCCAGCATGAAACAGCCTCGGGAGGCAAGAGGTAGTTTGATATCGCAAGGACATGAGATGGGAAGCTGGACACAGAGCATCGTCTGGACCTGAAGCAGAGATTTTGCCACAGGAGCAAGATGAGATGTGAGGAACATTCCAGGTGGCAGGGCTAGGTCTGCACAATTGACTGGATCTTTTGTGGGGAGTGGACATGGCTGGAAGGGAGACATTAAATGTACTGAGCAGTTTCAAGAAAAATAAAAGAGGAGAAAGTTGATTTGGGTATACTTTTGAGGTAGAATTTATATAACCTAGTGAATAAATAGACATAGGATGACAGGGGTTAAAAACAAGACAATTACAAATGACTTCCTTGGAAACTAGAAGGAGGGGCTAGAGGAAGAACAGATCTGGGCATCTAATTTGAGGCAGACTGTGTCCTCTAAGTGGGATTGTTCAATCAGCTACTTCACCTGTGTGCCCCATAGTCAGCCCCTCAGTATTCAGGTGGTGGGAATTTTCTTAAGAACATTCACCAAGTAGGCCCACAAGGAGAAGATATACTGCTCAGTTCCAAACCTTTTCACATTCCAGAACAACTCTTTTCTTTAGAACAGGCACCAGATCCCACTACTGGGCATATACCCTGAGGAAACCAAAATTCAAAAAGAGTCATGTACCAAAATGTTCATTGCAGCTCTATTTACAATAGCCCGGAGATGGAAACAACCTAAGTGCCCATCGTCGGATGAATGGATAAAGATGTGGCACATATATACAATGGAATATTACTCAGCCATAAAAAGAAACAAAATTGAGCTATTTGTAATGAGGTGGATAGACCTAGAGTCTGTCATACAGAGTGAAGTAAGTCAGAAAGAGAAGGACAAATGCCGTATGCTAACACATATATATGGAATTTAAGAAAAAAAAATGTTATGAAGAACCTAGGGGTAAGACAGGAATAAAGACACAGACCTACTGGAGAACAGACTTGAGGATATGGGGAGGGGGAAGGTTGAGCTGTGATAGGGCGAGAGAGAGACATGGACATATATATACTAACAAACAGTAAGGTAGATAGCCAGTGGGAAGCAGCCGCATGGCCCAGGGATACCGGCTCAGTGCTTTGTGACTGCCTGGAGGCGTGGGATAGGGAGGGTGGGAGGCAGGGAGACGAAGAGGGAAGAGATATGGGAACATATGTATATGTATAACTGATTCACTTTGTTATAAAGCAGAAACTAACACACCATTGTAAAGCAATTATACCCCAATAAAGATGTTAAAAAAAAAAAAAAAAAGAACAGGCACCAGAGAATTCACCCCTACGTTCATCATCACCATCACCATCGTCCTTCATCTGAAGCAGAAGCAGCTCTTATTTACTGAGCACTTGTAATAATAACCACTATTTTACATTTCCTATGTCCCAGGATTCTTCTAAGTCTTCTCCACAGTTAACTCAAATAAACCTCACAAGTGAAGTAAGCACATCATTACCCACTTGTTACAGAGGAAAGAACGGAGGCACATGGAGAAAAGTGACGTGCCCAGGTAGGTGAAGCAATCAGACACCATGGAGGTACTCTATCTGTATTAGTCTTTAGTCTCCCCAACACATCTGGAGCATCATGATTATTCCCTTTTTATAGGAACAAGGAACACAAGGTGTGAAGTTGCATCAATTTCCCCAAACCATCCATCCCACAGATGCTGGAGCTGATATTTGAAACTACCATTTTTGAGCCAGGGCACAGGGAGGGGATGTAGTGCCTGAAAATTAGCTGTTTTGATTGCAGTGTAAGTACTTGACATTAAGATTTTGATTGCAGAGACATCCATTTCCAAGACATCCATCTTGAATCAACACGTTACCAGCTACACAACTAGGTAAAGAGACAGGCCACCCCATGCATGAAGTTCCCCTTTTTGAAAGCCCCCATGTGACCTAGGTAACTGTCCATTTGCTTTACACTTCCTGCACTTTAATACCCACTTTTATTTTTTTAATTCACCAGTAAAGAGTGAACCTGTGAAACTCTAAGTACCCCATCCTTGACCCCAATAAAGGTAGAATCCCAGGTCCAAGCACTCTCTGTCTCTCTCTACCAGGAACCTCCCTGTGTGGTCCTGGGCATGCAGTGTACTCTTCAGGACCTATGAGTAATATATCTTGTTTTTTCAAAGTTCCCTGATAGCTGCTGCTGAGGTACCTCTTATAATAAGAACCACAAAGGCCAGTCCAGTCACAATTGGCTCTCGGGTCTGAGGAAATGTGTTTGGGGGCAGGGGGGCTCACCACAGCAGTAGGTGCCCCAGGCATTCCTAGCTGATAGCATCACTGTCAATAGGCTGAGATCAGCACAAAACAGGGGGGCATTTCCAGAGCTCTTCTACTTTGCTATGTTCAAAAGTAAACATACAGGGGAAAAGATAACATTGTAAAGGTGGCAAATAATAGTGAATATTTATCAAACTCACACAGTGTGAAGTGCTTCGCATTGCTGTCCCCTGTAAAGGTTATTATCTTCTCCAAGCCACAGATGAGAAGTGGAGGACAAGGTAACTTACTCAAGGTCACACAGCAAGTGACAGATTCAGGATTCCTACCTAGTTCTGAAACCTGGGTATTATTCAAATATGGAAAAGTAGTACATCCTCTTCTGTTTATCTGACCCCTCTGAGTTGGCTGTTAGAGACCACTTTCACTTTCAATCTCAGCTTTATATCTTCGGGGAGGATTTAAAAACACTCTTCCATGCCACCTCTTTTCACATGCCAACAGCTCCCCTTCTGCCTAAATTAGACCCTTTCTTCCAGCATCTCTCTCTGTCAAATCTGAAGGTTTCATCAGGACTGAAGATAGCACCTAGCAGAAAACAGTTGCTTCCTTCCATGTGTACATCTGAGAATCCTCGCATAAAGTCGGGCCAGATTTCTAGGCTTTTATCCAGTACCAGAAGCAATCACTATTTCTAGGCATTTATTTTTATTGTCCAGGAAGATAACAGCTTCTTAAGGGCATAACCCAAAACACAATTTCTCCATGTGTTGACTGTATATTTAGTCACTTTTCCCACATGTGGAATCATTGTGAGCATCTTCAGTGAATAGTGAACCATCCACTAGTTCACCAGTATCTGTCCCTGGCGCTCCTTTCAGGAATATTCGATCAGAACTACTAATTGATCAATTGACCAGGGTAGGGATGATTGATTGTACAGGGAATTACTTTTTGAGCTCAGGCCTCAGCACTGATTTAAGAATAAAATTTCTGTCTTCTTACTCTGCTAACCTCAGCCCCTTCCTTTGGATGAACTTTATACATTTGGAATGGAGGGACTGGAATATTGGCCAGCAGACAATATTTATATTGGAGCTTTATAAAAGATGTAGAAATGGCTAGCTTCCTAGTGAATTTTGCTGTATGTGCATTCCAAGTTGCCATAAAGGAAGCAAAGAAGAGGGCAGCTGTTACTCTTCTGGAGCCTATAGTTTTAGTCTTCATTTTAGTCTAATAACTGAATGAGCTACTTGATTTGTGCCTAGGTGATACTTTATGTGTTCTTGGGTCTTAATTTATAAAAGTGACTGAGTGATGATTTAAAAGAAGATTTTACTACTTATAGTTCGCAAGAGAAGGGAACTCTGTCTCCCCATGCCATGCCATACACGGCCCCAAGGGGAGACACCAGGTTTGATCCGGAGGCAGAAGCAAGAGTGAAAGAAAGGCATAGGCTACCACCTTTACTGGGGAGTCCAAAAGAAAGGCAAGGCAAGGCAGAGGAAACAGCTTAGAGCTGGCTAGCTAGAATAATTCCAGCAGGCTCTGGGGCATGGACCCCTGTCCCTAGTCGTTTGGTACCTGGCTCTGGGTTGATTTAGGGCTGGGAAAATATTGGCTTGATGTGTAAAAGTTGGATGAAGGAGATGCTTGGTTGTATGGACTTGGGACAGATTGGAGGGCTTATGATGTGAATTTTGTACACCTGAAAAAGCTGGATCACAAGAGAAATGTAAACAACTTTGGCCATTAATTTGGCTCTGTGATTAATGGATGCCAAATAGACAAACACAGAATCTAAGAAAACACAGAAAACCCTCGAGCATACTTCTTGCATGCATCCCATCCCATTTCTCATTTCCCCTCACTCCCACAGGTCAGCACGATAGATGGATGAATAGTTCATTGCAGGCTGGAGGCCTCTTTTAGTATTCATCTCAAGCTGTGGTCGTATAAATCTAGAGCTTTAGTGGCTGTGTCTCCATGGCCAATGTATAGCTTTGCCCCACCGTCTTAGCCCAGACCTGGGGCTCTCCTGGGCATTGCCAGTGACCTGACTTTAGTGGTCATCAGAAGATAGTGAAGGGAGTGTGGAGACCAAATGGCAGTCCTGAGATTGTCTCGCAGAGCTGCAATTTAATTTGGAAGAGAGGTGATGGATAAGAAGATTTTTAACAGAAGTCTTCAGAACAGCAGTGATGATAAAAGTGTGCAGGACAAGAGACTGGCTGCTTTTTTGGAAAATAGTCAGAATTCAGGAATAAATCTAGAGTGGCCAGTACCCACCATCCTAGTTCTCTCACTACTAGGGCTCCAAAGATGTCTACTATGATTGTTTGAAAGAGTCAGAGCTAATCTTTTTAGGCTGCATGTCTTTAGTAAATATGAATGTCTAGAGTAAGATAAAATTTTATAGGAATGGCTCTTGTGATAAAATATATTAAAAGGTCATTAAGGGATTTGTACAGGAAAAATACATTCAGTGATGGGCTCGTACCTCATTCTTTGGAGAGAAGAAGATGGCTGGAAATACATTTAGAGTAACCACATAAAAAGAATACACTTACATTCTTTTAAAATTTATTTTTCCCTTTGCGTTTACTGGAGGAGTAAAGTTGCTTTGAGAGAGAGTCCTTCCCCCTATCCTTTATACTTAACGTGATTGCATGGCATTATTTCTCTGTTGTTCTTATTTGCCACTGTAGAGAATTTTCAAACTTTTCTGTAAAAATATATGTGGCTTAAGAGAAAATGTCAATATATACAGTCTAAAGTGGATGAATCAAGAAATAAGGATATAAACACATTTTGGAGGACGATGACAGACATTAGAAAGGGTTTTCTAAAAAAGTTGGAACGTGGGGGTAGATTGTGAAAATTTTACTTTTTATTTACTGCCATTCTTTAATATTGATTCTTTTATTGGAGTATAGTTGATTTACAATGTTATGTTAGTTTCAGGTGTATTGCAAAGTAATCCAGTTATATATATATATATATATATATATATATATATATATATATATATATATTTTTTTTCTGTTAATTCTATTTGATTTTTTCAAATATGCTTAGTCATTGTGCTCTTTCCTTACCTAAAACGTAATAGAGATATATATATATATATATATATATATATATATATATATATATATATATATTCTTTTTCTGATTCTTTTCTTTATGGGTTATTACAAGATGTTGCACATAGTTCCCTGTGCTGTACAGTAAGGTCCTTGTTTATCCAGTTTATATATAGTAGTGTGTATCTGTTAATCCCAAATTCCTAATTCATCCCTCCCCCCACTTCTCCCTTTGGTAACCGTAAGTTTGTTTTCGACGTCTGTGACCTAGAGATTATCATACTAAGTGAAGTCAAACGGAAAAAGACAAATACCATATGATATCACTTATATGTGGAACCTATAAAATGATACAAATGAACTTATTTACAAAACAGAAATAGACTCACAGAAATATTGAAATTTTAACCATGTACCTGAGTTATTTTATGAGACCGAAAGAGAAAGAATATCAGCCTGCTAGGATTGCCAAAGGGATTAAAGAAGACCAGGTGTGTGAATCACTTAGCACACTCCCTGCCCTGTGGTGGGTGAGTGGTAAGTGGTAGCTATTGTTACTCTGGTAGAGATGGCGAGTAATACTTCACCAGCTGGTGCTCTCTCTACAAGGCTGCTTACAGTCCCTTTTCTCTGGTGACTCAAACTAAGACAATGGGTCTTCCTTGAGTAAGTTCAGGAAGGGGAGACATAATAGTTCTTACTGCCTTCTTCCTCACTACCTCTCCTGCCCCAGTCCCCCACCATCATTGCTTTGGTTATTTCTTATGACTCCTCCTTGGCATCAGCTTCTGTGAGACAGTCTTTGTGAAGCCTCTTGGGCTGAGCTGATGCCTCTTCTTGATGATTCCACAATGCCCTGAGCATATCTTCATCATTAGCTTACTGGACTATCTGTAATTGTTTGTTTATGTGAAAAACTTTGGGCAAGGGTTGTGATTCATTCACCTTTATATCTCTATTATTGGTAGAGTGTCTGGAACATCCTGAGCATTCAAAAATGTTTAATTCAGTGAATGAATGAATGGACAGTTGATGCCCCAACCATTTCTATACAACAGATTACCTTTCTGAAACAAAATAATTTCCACCCTTGTTTCCTATGAGCTAGTCTAGAACCTTAAGGTTACTTTTATCAGTTTGTTAAGGGGTCATAGTTTTTTAATTTGAGAAGTAATCTGCTGAACAGATCCATCTCCAAAAGGGAACCCTTCTACACAGTTGGTAGGAATGAAATTTTGTCCAGCCACTATAGAGAACAGTATGGAGGTTCCACAAAACTAAAAATAGAGTTACCATATGATCTAGCAATCTCACTCCTGGGCATATATCCAGATGAAACTATAATTCAAAAAGATACATGCATCCCTATGTTTATAGAAGCACTATTTACAATAGCTAAGACATGGAAACACCCTAAATGTCCATCGACAGATGAATGGATAAAGAAGATGTGGTATAGATATACAGTGGAATATTACTCAGTCATAAAAAAGAATGAAATAATGCCATTTGCAGTTACATGGATGGACCTAGAGATTTTCATCCTAAGCGAAGCAAGTCAGAAAGAGAAAGACAAATACCATATGATATCACTTATATGTGGAGTCTAAACTATGACACAGATGAACTTACCTATGAAACAGAAACAGACTCACAGACATAGAGAACAGAATTGTGGTTGCCAAGGGTGGGGAGGTGGTAGAGGGAAGAATTGGGAGTTTGGGACTAGTGGATGCAAACTATTATATAGAATGGATAAACAACAAGATTCTACTGTATAGCACAGGGAACTATATTCAATATCCTGTGATAAACCATAATGGAAAATAATATGAAAAAGAATACATATAGATAGATAGATAGATAGATAGATAAAAAACTGAATCACTTTGTGGCACACCAGAAGCTAACACAACTTTGTGAATCAACTATGCTTCAATTTCAAAAGACATTGAAACCACTCTCCCTGCTCTTGCACTCTGAATGATTTTTGGCATCTTCATGCAATTTCTGAATACAATGTCCTGGTAAGCATATTTGCACACTTGCCATAAAAAAACATTGTGTTTGTTCCTACAACTGGCTCAATGAACAAGGCTGCGGAATTGAGTTATTTATTCAATGGCTCAGGCCTTGATTACTAAATCGGAATTTGCCTCTGTACCTTGAGGGAGTGGAAAAAAGAAATCTAATAGATTAAATGAGACTGCTGTGTGTCTCTCTGTGTCTCTGCTGGGAGCAATGTACATGGGATAATTAAGTTCCTGGAAGAGGAAAACTGGCCATGAAATAAAAAATACAAATTTATCATTTATAGCAAGTGGCCAGGTGCTTTGCTCACCAAAATGTTCTGTGTTAACAAATGTATTTTTTCAGTCTAGAAATTTCTAGTCATGAATGTTCACACCCCCCTTGGGATTACCCAGCCCTGTGATTATTTTGTGGTGCACACCTATCACTTGACACCATTGCCATGTGTATTTTTTCTTTGTGAACACTGTGAAGTAGGGGATTTGTGAAATACCATAACACGTTGGAAGGTAAAGGAGTTCCTATTACTGGGGAGGGTGCTGTCAGAAAGACATGCTTTGGGAATTTGTTTGATGGATAACAAACACGCAAACCCTGTCACTTCTATCAGAGAAATATATGAAATATATGGGGGAGGGAACAATCCATTTTCCCTCTCTGCCTCTGATGTGCCCAGCAATGCCAAAGACATTAGCATGTACACAATATTTGACCAATATTTATTAACTATCAATAATCAGATGGCTAAGCTTCTGTTTGTGTAATTATTTAGCAAGGAAGGACAGGATATAGAAACCCCAAAGCAATGTGTCCCATTACACCAGTGTATCTCATACTCATATCTTAGGACAGTTCAGGGAAGATTGCCTGGCTCCATCTTGCATTTAGTTTTGACATAGCAGCTCTCATTAACAATTTTTCCCTAACTCTCCAGTCTTTACTGTTTAAAAAAATGGTTTACAAAACTAATTAAACACAAATCCTTCTTTCATTGCCCTGTTTCTCTTGGTGTTTGTAATTGTGAAAGATCTCATCTCACAAAACCTGCATGTACATGTATGTTTCTTGCTGACGGAAGGGTGATATCCAGTAGATTCAGTTATTCATAGTTTTTCTTTAAAATTACAAATATTTATTGAACATCAACTATGAGTCAAGTCAAAATCATGTAGACCCTGATTTTCTAAATTGTAAACAAATATTCCAAGATCACTCACCTTCCTGGGTAGCAGAATGCTACCTCTTTTTTGTTCTGCTGCCCCTCCCCTGCCACTGCCTTGGGTTACTCAGTGAAGGAAATAGATGCCGCAGGCACAAGTAGGATCCTCCTAGCTCCTGGCCCAGAGAAAACCAAGAGCAGGAACCAGAAGGAAAAGCGGGAGGCTGCAGCACTGCCCGAGGAGGTTGTCCCCCTCCTCCCCCTGTCTATAGACTCAGGCTGTGGAGCACAGTCTCTGCTGTGTCACCCATGACAAATGGCCCTGCTTCAATTTCACATACTGTCAAACGAGCCACCTTGCAGAGCCCCTGTTGCAGCCTCACCACATTTGTGCTTTGAGAGACAATGACGTATTTCGCATTTTCTTTCGGGCAGGGTTGGAAAGATCTCATTTTCTTCTTCTTTTTACTTCTACCCTAAAAACAAAACAAACGCAAAATGCAAACCAAAAATCCATCAGTCAGGAACAGCCCATGAGCTCACCCTTTGCTCTCTTACCAAACCAAGTGCTATGCTGTCCATCCCAATTCAATTGATTTCAAATTTGCTTTTAGATTCTTTCTTGAATTTTTTCTTTTCAAACTATAAAAGTCATTTATGTTATGTTGACAGTTGCAGCAAGTTAGGTTCTATAACAAAAATAAAGAATTTGTGTTAAATATTTGGAATTCTTCCATAAGTGCTTTTCTGAATCTCATGGCAATAGGCACATATAGCCATAATCTTACACATGTACACATTTCCTTTAAAATTTTTTGAGCCATAGACTTTTTCCAAAAGAAAGAATGCTATAAATATTTATAAATTTCCATTTAATTTAAATAAGAGTAAAGGAGGTATAGAAACAAAAATATATCAAACAACTACTATGTCCAAAAACTTTACTCACATTATTTAATTCTTAAAATCACCCTATAGGGTAGATTCTATTGACCTCTGCTTACAGATGAAGATACAAAGTAACAGACTCATCTAAAATTACCCAGTTAGTACATGATAGGGCTAGGACTGACACTGCTCTTTCCAACTTAGGTTCTTTTCCTTGTTTATTCTATCAAACACAGAAAAAATAGCATCCTGGACATTATCCTCTTGGAGTGGTAGTTAAGTAAGGGCAGTTCTTTGTCACACTGACTGCTGTGTGAAGTGGGGAGGTGAAGGGTGGGGGGAATTATAGGCTTTTAGTGGATGACTGTCAGGTAACCTAAGCACAATTCCACACAATAAAGCATTGCCCTGTCCAAAATATGAACAGCACCCCTTTTGCCTCTCTCGTTGCGGAGCACAGGCTCCGGACGCGCAGACTCAGTGGCCATGGCTCAGGGGCCTAGCCGCTTCGTGGCATGTGGGATCTTCCCAGACCGGGGCACGAACCCGTGTCCCCTGCATTGGCAGGTGGACTCTCAACCACTGCACCACCAGGGAAGCCCACAAACAGCACCCCTTTGAGAAACATTACATTATAGGCTTACAAGTATGAGAAAAAGATCAAAATGTACATAATTATACTGTGAAACAAAGCAAAGTAAATGCTAAATAAAAAATACCTTTAAAGTATTTTTTAAACACTGTGGGAACCCAGAGGAAGCAGAGACTAAGCCCAGCTTTCCTAGGATAATGGAGGCTTTGCCATCTTCAACATGTGGCTTTTACAGTGCCTCTAGCTGTTGATTTCCAGTCAGAAGAAGGAAGAGGATCACTTTGGCAATTCAGGGGCCTTTGTGGTTCCATATATATTTTAGGATTATGTGCTCCAGTTCTGTGAAAACTCTCATGGATATTTTGATAGGAATTGCATTAAATCTGTAGATTGTTTTGGGTAGTATGGACATTTTAACAATATTAATTGTTTCAGTCCAAGAACACAGGATATCTTTCCATTTCTTCATATCATTTTAAAATTCCTTCATCAATGTTTTATAGTTTTCAGGAAACTGTAGGTGGGATTATAAATTGAGGCAACCACTATGGAAAACGGTATGGAGTTTCCTCAAGAAACTAAAAACAGAACAACCATATGATTCAACAATTCCACTCCTAGGTATATATCCAAATAAAATAAAAAACACTAATTCAATTGGATGCATGCACCCCAATGTTCATAGCAGCATTATTTACAACAGCCAATATATGGAAGCAACCTAAGTGTCCCAAAACAGATAAATGGATAAAGAAGATATATTATATATATATATATATATATATATATATATATATATATACACATACATATATATATATAATGGAATATTACACAGCCATAAAAAAAGAATGAAATTCTGCCATTTGCAATGACATGGATGGACATGGAAGGTATTATGCTTAGTGAAATAAGTCAGACAGAGAAAGATAAATACTCCATGTTATCACTTATATGTGGAATCCAAAATATAAAACAAACAAATATATATAACAAAACAGAAACAGACTCACAGATAGAGAGAACAAACTAGTGGTTACCACTGGGGAGAGGGAAGCGGGGAAGGGCAAGCTAGGGGTATGGGATTAAGTTAAACAAAACTACTGTGTATAAAATAAATAAGCAGCAAGGATATATTGTACAGCACAGGGAAATAAAGCCTTTATTTTGTGATAACTTTAAATAGAGTATAATTTATAAAAATATTGAATTACCATGTTGTACACCTGAACCTAATATAATCTTATAAATCAACTATACTTCAGTAATTTAAAAAAAAAAAAAAAGAAGAGGAAGAGGACCATGTATGAGTACATCCCAGTGGGAACCCACATCACTACCACTCACACCCCATTGGTCAGAACTCAGTCAAATGGCCATAACTAACCATATGAGCCAGGCTGGGAAATGGATTCCAGCTGTGCAGTCAGGAGGATCCAGGTTTGAAGAAGATATAGGCAGTCTCCCTTAGAGATACCAAAAGGCATTGAAGAGAGGCAGTTTTATCTTCTCTTGAAAGTCTGTTCCCAGTCCTATACTCTTTACTCTGCAAATGGTATCCATTTCCACCAGTTTCCCAAACCAGAAGCTTGGAATTCTGCTTGCTTGGATGCTGCATCTTATCAGTCAACAAGTCCTTTGGATTCCTCCTGCTTTAACAAGTATTTTCTGATTATCAACCATTTTGTCAGGCACTATGCTATGCACTATGGTGAAATATCTCAGCATAATGGTGAAAAAGATATAATCTCTGCTCTTACAAAACTCACAGTCTAGTGTGAAAAACAAAACATATTATCAATCAATGATAAAATGACTGGTAAATGCAGTAAGAGAAATTTGGTCTTTTCAAAATGTAAACCAAACATGTCACTCTTCTGCTTAAAACTCTCCAAAAATTTCCCCATTGTTCTATTAGGAAAAATTGTATGAAAAGGCAAAAGGGATTGCTAGATGTCTTTTAATGGACTATTGGATGTTCTCTAGTTGGTGCTCTGGGATTATCTCATTTTATAGGGTTTGAGCCTATTTTGCAACTTATACATTGTAGAAAATGGATAGTAATACAAATGATTCTTATCTTGCAGAAATGCAAATGGTTTTATCCTGGTAGAGATACAGTTGGTTTCCATCCTTTACCTAGGGATGCCCAAATCAGCTTTAAATAATACAAGTCTTAAGAGGTTTTTAAAAATAATGATTCCTGTGGCCTGTGCTCATCCTCAGGAGAAGCTGCTTTAGTATATCTGAGGTCTTTATTTCTGATAAGTTGAACAGGTACTCTGTGGGTATCTGGGGCCACATTTGGCAAATGAACTACTGCCAGAATCTTGGCTCTAGAAAAACAAAACCGATCACATCTTGTTTATAAACCTCTGTGCCTCCTCACTGTTAGCTCCACAGTAATGCAAATTTTGAGCTTAATATACAAGGTCAGTCACATCATGGCCTCAATTTACCATCTTCTGTCACTCCTTTGACCTCTCATGCAACCACTAATATTTCCTTTTACAACCTTATGTTTAGTATATTCTGCTTTGCACAGGAAGCCTTTGTTTCTAAATACTGTAAATCTCCATTCATCTCTCTAGATAGAGCTCCGGTGTCACATCATTAAAACTTCCACATCACCCTATGACTTCCTTCCTTTGTATTTTCAGAGCTTTTTTGTTAATATCTCTGTAATATCTCTTATAGATTGAGTTGAAATTTATCTGTTTACTGGTTTGTCTTCTCCAGTACACTATGGGATTCCTGAGGACAGGAATTTTGTCTCATTTATCACTATCTCCTCAGCACTTGGCAAAACACTTGCCAAGGTTAAGTGTTTGATAAAGGTTTCAATAAACTTAAAAAGTGATAGGACAGATGCAATTTCCATTCAACTTTGAAAAGCAATTAGGAGGTAAAAAAAAATAGAATAGGGAAAAGGACAGTCCTCCCATAGTGAGCAGAAAGTCATGGAAGAACCAGAGCATTAGGGGCGACGTTTACAGGAATGACATGTGTTTGGTGGGAAGGAAGCTGAGTTCCTGGGGCTTCAGAGTGGGACAAAATAGCCTGAAAAGGACTGAGTAACAAAAGAGTTGAGAATGAAGGCAGAAGAGTTCCAGTTTAAGCATATATGCAAAGCTATAGCTGAGCAGTTTGATTTTTCTAACTTGAATCTTATTCCCATGCTTCCACTGAGGAATAAATAAAAGAATCTCTTTGTAATTTTAGCCTTGTCAGCAGCAAGTTCTCCACTGCAAGTCTGATAAGAGTTGTTGAAGAGACTTTAACTATAAATGTTGGCAAGAATAATTATTGTTCCCACTCCTCCAACTGCTCTTATCCAGCCTTCAGGCGGAGCTGCCCTGCTGCACAGATAACAAATAGCATCGTGGATCATGGGTGGGTGGGGAAGGCAGGGGACAAGAGGCTTAGATCTCCTGATGAAAAAAAGGACTCGTAAGAGTAAATATGGCAAACACACATGGGGGGATAAAGACAACCCACAAATTTAAAGCAGATTACACCTGCATTTTCTACCAATATGTATTTGAATTGGTCTGAAAGAAAGCCATAAGAAATAACCTTTTACATGCTGCTGGTCATGTTAGAATATAGACTGTTTCCTCTTAATTGTATCTGTGGGTATCCCAGATGCTCTTTCTGATTCAGTGTTCTTGCCTGATGAGGACTCTGGTGTAGCATATACTGGGTCCCAGGTTAATGTTTAAGTGTTTTAGATACACTCATTCACTCCCACAAAAATCCTATAAAGAATGTAAAGCTTAACTTAGTTAATGACTTAACAACATCACAGTTGTAGTTCAGAGATCCAGTAGATGAAAGAAAGAATTTTACCTCATGGAATCCCAGGTATCTGAAGCACCATATATTTTGTCTAATCTAAGACACCTTAAGTTTTTAAGATTCACCATTATTGTATATTCCACTACAAAGATAAGGGAGAAAGAGCTGCCAGTTAAAACTGTGACTCAATAGACACATTCTTATTCAGAGCTGTCAAAATTTTACCCCCAAATGTATATTTTTGAAAGTAATTAAAAAAAAATGTTTGGGCAGAAGAATTCTAACATCCCCTATGTCTACAACTTCCATTGTAAGAATACAAGTAACACTAGCATGGAGCAAAATGATACTCACAAAAAGATATTTCCAAAAGGTGTGCCGATTGCATGACTTTTTTGTGCCTAGGGAGTTTTTTAATCCTTTAAAATAAACCAGGGTTTTGTATGAAGTTTTATGATTACTGATGTTTCAGTATTCCAGGGCTAAAAATGTGTTTTTCCCCTTACAAAATTTAGAATATCTGGGGTCTATACTAAAAAAATAAGGCAAAGGATTTGGCTTTGATTTCCCAAAGACAGCATATCAGGAAAACATGGCTTATGTGATAATCTGCACGAGGCAGAATATGTCTCTGCATCTTAAGTAGGTTTCTCAAAATAATGGACTAGTGCAAGTTCAACCAACTCCAAAGATCTGCTATATTGACCCTGTTCTCTGAGAACAGTGCAATAAAATAAACATAAATACCAAATAGAAATTGGTGTCCCCATTCTTTAATTATTTAAGACATTAATTTGTTAATTTATGAGACAAAGAAGATATAAAATATTAATTAGAAAATATTTGGTGGTGAAAATAAAAATTCCATATGTCAAAACTTATGTGATGTAGTTAAAATGGTACTTGGAGAAAAATTTAGATCCTGGTATATAAACTTTAAAGTAAAAATAAATAAATAAAATTTACAAACAAAATTTAGAGCCTGCTGTATAAACTTAAAAGTAAAAATAAATAAATAAAATTAACACACAAAGTCAAGAGCAACAACAGGAAAAAAAGTAAGATGAAGGAAATAATAATGCTAAGATCAGAAATTGAGAAGTAGAATAGAAATCAAAATAGAGAAAATAAACAAAAATAAAATATGTTTAGTTGCAAAGGTTAATAAAAGACAGAAAACTATGACAATGCCTGTGGAAGCACTATGAAAAGACACAAATAAATAATACGAGAAAGAACTTAACTAGAGATAACATTTTTTAAGAAAATGATACTATGAATGATTTTATGACAAGAAATTTGAAATATTAGAAAAAATAATGTTCTTTTTTTTAAAACACACTCAAGAAAAACTAGAAAATCCTAAAAATCTTATAACCATTAAGCAAAATAATCAGTATAATAAAATCAACTCTCTAAAAAACCAAAGCAAACAAACAAAACAACAAAAAAATCATGCTGGTTTTATAGGCAAGTTTATCAAACTTCAGAGAAAAATATCTGTAACATCTACAAACTGTTTCAGAAAATAGAAAAATCAAGAAAGTGTTCCAATACAGTTTATGAGGCAAGTATATTACTGATAATAAAATCAGTCAAGATGAGTCCAAGAAAGAACAATGTAAGTCATTCTCACTTATGAAAACAGATTCAAAGAAGTAAAATTTTAGTAACTGAATGCAGTAATTCAAAAACAATAAAAGATAATGTATAATTACTGATTTGGTTTGTTTCAGAAAAACTTTTGTATACAACAGTTGGAAAATTAATTTATCTCATTAACACTTTAAAGAACAGAATTATCTTAATAGATTAAGAAGTCATTTATCTAATAAAAACATTTGTTTTAATAGCTTTTATCAATTTAATTTGACTCAAAGTATATGAATTTACAATATTTGTATATTAGACATATTCTTTTTAAAATCAGAGAACAACAAATGGTTGCCTTTTAATGATATTTCTATTTGACATTGTATTTGAGACCCTAGCCAGTGTAATAACACAAGAAAATGAAATGCAGCTAAAATACTTGGAAAGGGAGGAACACAAATATTGTTTTTGCATGCAAACATTATTTTTATAGACAATTAAACAATATCTACATGCAAATTATAAGAACTAATAAACAAGCTTGCTGGATGCAAGATTTTTACATGAAAATCAATAGCATTCCTATACACTAGGAACAAAAAGTGTTTAATGTTTAGGAAAATTAATACAACACATCTTACAAAAGCAAAAACGCAATGAATAACACAGGAGTAAATCTAAGATAAAGCATAAGTAAGATAAAAGATATTACTCTTCAGAGTAAATTATAATAATATTGAAGCAGATAAAAGAAGACAGAGTAAATGGGAAAATAACTTATATTAATTGATGGGAATGCTTAAAATCACATAGCTGGAATTATCACCAAATTAATCTATAAATTCAATGTAATTATAGTAAAAATGCAACAGAGCTATGGATAGAACTTGACAGGGTGATCTAAAATTCACATGGAAGAATAGAGAGTTCAGAAAGGTAAAATAAATTTGAAGAGAAAGAATTACAAGAGTGGGGGGGTTGACACAATTCAATATAAATATTATTTATAAAGTCATCATGTTTAAAACAGAATATTATTGGCACAGGTTGGGATCAATAGAACAGTGCACCCTGGAAGGAGAATCCTGAATGTACAGGACCTTTCTATATAACAAAGGTGGCATTAAAAATAGTGAGGAAAGGATTGACTAGTTTAAAAATCATTCTGGACTTTAGACTCATCTGGTGCTGAATTGAATAATGCATCAAGCCATCCCTACAGGATCTGGAGGTGTTGTTTGGTTTTGCACACATTTCTTACTAGGTTCTTAGCTTGGACTGGACTGTTGCTGCCCCATAGCCAACTAACCCTCTTGTTCCTCAATGCTAGGTCAGGTCTGCCCTTACTCCAAGAATTCATCAGTGGGGTTGTTTGAAGGATAAAACAGCAACGGATTTCATGTCTCTCTCCAACATCTTATGTGTACATAGGTCCAAATTTGTCTATCTCTCATCATAGCAGATTGGAATGAACAATCTAGAAGGTAGTAGAATGTGTTGTCCACATGTCCACAGACTTCTCTGTTTCCCAGAAAAGCTGCCTGAGCCCTGGAGAACCTTTGAGCCAGGCTCCTTACAAGCAATGTCTTCCTGTGCTGGTCCAAGGCTGCTCAAAGAGACTCTGTCCAATTCCTGGGGAGTAAGGGCAGAAGGAGGCCCAGGAAAACATCAAATTTTGAGCAGTCATGTAATATTTTTTAGGAAACATATATAAATAAATAAGCCCATTGTTTATTTAAAAAATCATCCTGGAGTGATTATTTGCTTAATGAAATGAAAAAAAAATAAGTCCCTATATCACATACACAACACTTACCCTATATCGCATATATCACACACACGATGTCAAATTGTTAAATATGTATGTATATATATGAAGTGAAAACTTTGAAACCTTTAAGATAAAATACAAAAAAATTATCTTTATTTCAGCATAGAAAAGGATTTATTAAATAATATACAAAAATAAAAATCTTAAAAATATTGGTATACATAAATAGCTTAGAATTTTAAAACATTATATAGATATAGAAAAAAGTCAAGCTACTATAAAAAAATATATTTGCAATACATATAAATAACTTTAAATAACCCCTACAAATTGGTAAGAAGATATACCATCCATTAGAAAAATGTTTAGTGGACATAAACATGCAACTTACAAAGAAACACAAATTATCAATAAATACATGAAAAACTGCCCAGATCCATGAAAAACCAGGAAATTTATATTAAAATAACAAAGAGATACTATTTCACTTTCACAAAATTGGCAAAAAAATTAAAATCCTGATAATAGCAAATGTTGGCAAAAGTGTAGGG
>NW_006791315.1:363028-367550 GCF_000442215.2 Lipotes vexillifer | reverse complement strand
GTAGGGAATTGAAAACATTCAGTTCTGGTGTGAATATAAATTGGTACAATCACTTGGAAGAGCAATTTGGCATATCTAATAAAGTTGAAGACTTATTCTTAGGCTTTGTGTTATGGAAAACTCTTCCATAAGCACATAGGAGGCAGGGGAAAATGTTCAAAGCTGTAGAAAGAAAAAAAAACAACTGTGGTATATTCACAGCATTTAAAATGAATCAAAGTTTCAAAACATAATGTTGAGTGGCAAAAAGCAATTTGCAAAAGAATATGTATGTGACATTATATTTCTGTAAATACCTTATTTATGAATATATCCCTATGTAAAAAATCATTTTTTAAAAACATTCACAGGAGTGATATATACCAACCTCAGGAAAATGTTTTTTCTAAAGATGAGGAAGAGAAAAGCAATGCAAAATTAAGTTTTGAGTTGTAGTTGATACTTTATTTCGTTTCCAGAAAAAAATGGAGAAGAAAAAGAAGATGAGGCCAATATAACCAAAATTATAAACCTATTAAATCTTCATAATGGGTATATAAGTATATGTTACATTATTTTCTGAATGTTTGAAGTAAATTATATCTAAAATAAAACGAAAAAAACATGTATTATTTATATTTAAGCAAATCCAGGAAAAGAAAAAAAATACTTGGAGGTCAAGAGTTGCCAATATGGATCAAGAGTGCAAAACTAAAACTGGAATTCTTTCTGAAGACCTGCTTTGCCTATTATATAATTTCGCTGAAGTTGTATGTGCCAACAAAGCATCATAGGCATTCTCTCAGCTAGAGACAGCCTGTTGAGTTATCACCAAACTTAGCTACTTCAGCACCTACCAAGAACCTACCAAGCTTCAGGACTCCCCAGTGTCCCTGAGTAAGAGGCTGGAGAAGAGATCCTTCTTTGATTTTGCTTTAGAGTTCTGGAATTTAAAGAAAAGACTATTGGGGTCTGGTACAAAATTCCTGGCTTACAGTTGTGGCTTTTTTTGTGACTTAGACAAGAAAGGAACAACCAAGTATTTCTCTATAGATCAGAGAAAACTATAACTCCACGTGTCTGTGCGCAGAAGGTCCTGCAAACGTTCACAGCAAACTGTGCCCTGATAAAGATAATGATGAGAACAGCCATGATGACTCCCATTTATTGTGCACTTACTGCTTCCTCTGGACGACCTCCTTCTATTTTCATGGAGGCCCTTTGAGGTAGGTGTTTCTGCCATCCTTAGTGGATAAAGGAGGAAACAAAGAACTGTAATGTTTAAGTGATTCATCCAAAATCAAATAGTCATTGAGTGTCAGATTTAAACCCACCTGGCTCCAGTCTAGACTCTTATTTATTTATTAATTAAAATGTAGTTGGTTTACAATATTGTGTTAGGTTCAGGTATACAGCAAAGTGATTCAGTTACATATTGGTACATATATTTTTTCAGATTATTTTCCACTATAGGACAAGATTTTGAATATAGTTCCCTGTGCTATACAGTAAATCCTTGTTGCATATCTATTTTGTATACAGTAGTTTGTATCTGTTAATCCCATACTCCTATTTTATCCCTTCCTTCCTCCCTTTCCCCTTTGGTAACCCTAAGTTTGTTTTCTATGTCTATGAGTCTGTTTCTATTTTGTATATAGATTCATTTATATTATTTTTAGATTCTTCATATAAGTGATATATATTTGTCTTTCTCTGACTTGCTTCACTTAATATGACATTCTCTAGGTCCATCCATGTTTCTGCAAATGGCAATATTTTATTCTTTTTGATGGCTGAGTAAGATTGCATTGCATATATAGATCATATCTTCTTAAACCAATTGTCTGTTGATGGGTCCTTGGGTTGTTTCCATGTCTTAGCTATTGCAAAATGTGCTGCTACAAACATTGGGATGCACCCAGTCTAGACTCTTGACAACCAGTTAAAACTGCTGCAGTTTGTATGAGAATCTCCCTTGACTCCTGAAAGTCTATTCCAAAAGAAGGAATTTTAATAGCTCTTTTGCTTGAGATTAGTCTTTCAGTTCCTTTTTCTAGTACTGATTGCAGGGCTACAAAGAGAGGACATATGTAGAGCCCTCCTTTCCTATTCTGACTGATAGAAACGATGAAGAATCTTCTCTCAGTCCTTCCCCTTGGGCCATGGTCCCTCCTTCCTTGGGCCTGGTTTATGCTGCTGAGCCCCTTCCCAGCACCTTTACTACTGCTCAACGTGCATTCAACCAGGTGCCCTGTGTGCATGGAGAAAACAAGCCAGACACACACAGACTTTGCTCTCCTAGGGCAGAGCAAGGACCAAGCACTGCAGCAAAATGCCACAGTCCAAAAACCTCTCCACTCTCAGACCAAGCAGGTAGAAACCTGGAGTAGCTGCAGAAACAAGTTCTTCAGAGTCCTTCAAGTCCAGTGCTGCATTTCCCCTTCCAGGACGAGAAGGTTAATCTCAGAGCTGAAATATTTGGAGTGTGGTGAAACAGGAAATAAACGGGTAGGAGATCAGATGGGTTGGGTGCATGGGGATGTGGTGTGTGTGCTACAGGGATTTATAGCAGGTGAGACTGGCTCTCTTGCAGGGGTTCGAGGAAGGAAGGAGGGAGCTGCACTTTGATCAGATGCTGAGGGGCAGAAGTTGGATTCTGGACCCCGCATGAAATAGCAAAGCACAAAGATAAACAGTGAAGGGCATGCCTTTGGAAGGGGTCAGTGGGCAATTGAGTGAAGAGGGAGAGAGGGAAAGTCAGAGCCCCAGCCAGCCCTGGCAGCCTGACTCTGGGAGAGACTTTTGTCTTTCTTGAGCTGTGCCATCCCAGTGGCCTCTTCACACCTCTCCCTTGTCCTCGGGAACAGAGTCCTCCTGAACCACACAGCTGCCTCCACCACGTTAACTCATATTGTCTCCCTTCTTTGTCAGGAACAGAGTGCAGGGACGATTCAACCCACACGTATTTATCACGCACCCTCTGTTTGCCTAAAACTCTGCTACTTTTTTTTTTGACCTTCGCGGGCCTCTCACTGTTGTGGCCTCTCCCGCTGCGGAGCACAGGCTCCAGACGCGCAGGCTCAGCGGCCATGGCTCACGAGCCCAGCCGCTCCGCGGCATGTGGGATCTTCCTGGACCGGGGCATGAACCCGTGTCCCCTGCATCGGCAGGTGAACTCTCAACCACTGCGCCACCAGGGAAGCCCTAAAACTCTGTTACTTTCTGTGGAGTAAAGAAGAATATAGTGATGCCTCAGTTTTTCCTTATTATCAGGGTTTTGTTGTTTATTTTCTGAAGTGGGGGACTATGCTCTGTGACAATTCCACAGAAACCATGTGTTAGAAAAATACATTGTTTTAATAGACAACTTTTTCTCTTACTTTATTTTATTTTCAGTGTACAATATAGTGATTCGATTTTTTAAAATTTTTTCTTTATTTTTTTATACAGCAGGTTCTTATTAGTTATCTATTTTATACACATTGGTGTATACATGTCAATCCCAATCTGCCAGTTCATCCCACCCTCCCACCCCCACCTTGCTTTACCCCCTTGGTGTCCATACGTTTGTTCTTTACATCTGTGTCTCTATTTTTGCCTTGCAAACTGGTTCATCTGTACCATTTTTCTAGATTCCACATATATGTGTTAATATACGATATTTCTTTTTCTCTTTCTGACTTCATTTTGTATGGCAGTCTCTAGGTCCATCCATGTCTCTGCAAATCACCCAATTTCGTTCCTTTTATGGCTGAGTAATATTAATGGAGAACTGCTGCACACATCCCTGTCTAGATGAAGAGAGCATCCTCACATTTTTTCATGATGGTGTAAGCTCATTATACAGACCACTGGTGATCTAGCTGTAGATATAGATAGAGATGATGTGGGAAACAATGCTGATTGAGCACTCATGTCCGAAAAATACTCTGACACTTGACTTCTTGAAGAAGGGGAAGAAAAGAACGTTCTGGTGTCCCTCTGTCTTTAGCTTTCACCTCTCTGCTGAGCTTTAGGGCTGTATTCCGTCCTGCGCGTTACATGTCTCTTTCTGGATGTCCTGCTGACCTCTCGAAGTTCAGGCATTCAAAATAAATTCATTTTCCATCCCAAACATCCTTCCCTATTTCTGTTAAAGCCACTGTCATCACAGGCTGAATAACCTCATGATGATTTCATTCCTACCTCGTCCTTTTCCCTCACACCTGCTCAGTTGTGAATCTGACAGGTCTGGCAGTGAAATATTTCTCACTTTCATTCCCCACCTCAGTTTCCATTGTCCCCAGCAAACTTAGGTCCTCATTATCTCTTATCTAGACCTTGCTAACTGCCTCCTAATTGACCTTTTGCAGCTCATTTTTCCTGCCTTCAGCTTATCCATTCCTACCAGATAAGTCTTCTTAAAGCAGAACCCTAATGGGTCACTCACCTACTCAGATGCCTTTAAAGACTCCCCGCAGTCTGCAGAAGAAAGAACATCTCTTCAGTCTCCAAGGCGCTGGTGATCTGACCTCATTGCTCCAAGACCTCTTCTCTTCTGCCA
>NW_006791315.1:361023-363018 GCF_000442215.2 Lipotes vexillifer | reverse complement strand
TCCTGCTGTGCTTTAGTGTGGTGGGTCTGGGCTTATGCTTGCTTTTACATAGAATGCGGTTCTACCAACTGTAAACTTTTATACCTTACTCAACTTTTGAGGTCATCAAATGTGATCCCCCTACATGAAAGCTTCCCTGAACCCTTCAAGTTGGAAGTGAACACTGTCGCTTTGGAACTCACATTATACTTTATCTTGTGGCATTTATAGTTGTCTTTTTTTTTTTACTGTTTTACTCATTCATTCATTCAACAAAGTAGCAAATGCCTTCTTTAACATTTATTTATTTATTTTTGGCTGCCTTGGGTCTTCATTGCTGTGTGCGGGCTTTTCTCAGGTTGCAGTGAGTAGGGCCTACTCTTGGTTGCGGTGTGTGAGCTTCTTATTGTGGTGGTTTCTCTTGTAGTGGAGCACGGGCTCTAGGCATGCAGGTTTCAGTAGTTGTGGCACTCGGGCTCAGTAGTTGTGGCTCGAGGGCTCTAGAGTGCAGGCTCAGTAGTTGTGGCACATGGACTTAGTTGCTCTGTGGTATGTAGGATCTTCCTGGACCAGGGCTCGAACCCATGTCCCCTGCATTGTCAGGCGGATTCCTAACCACTGCACCACTAGGGGAGTCCTGCACATGCCTTAATGGTAAAAATTACTCAATGAATAGTTCTTGAATGAAAATAAGCTTGCTCTTTTGGCCATTTAACCTCTTTCTTTGTAATGATGGAGATAACTGTTCGTGGTATAATGTAGCTGTTCTCCAAAATCAATTAGTGAATTAAAGGCTGAAGTTGAGAGCTCAAACATAGTTCTTTTTTCAACCTTTAATAGAAGTTTCTATTCCATCATTGTTAGTGTTCCTTATGCTAATCATGGAGAAAAACTGCTATTTTGAGTATAACTGACAAGTCATGTTTCATGACATCATCTTGTACCCACTCTTTTTTCTTGTGGGTTTTACCTGTTGATGGGGTGTGAAGGAGTAGTGCTTACTGCTCCAAGAATTCATGCTGGTGTAATTTGGGCAGGCACTGCTTCAAAGCCTACACATGCTTCATCATCACCAAACACTTCTGAAAACATAACACCAGGTCACGTTTTCCCTAAACCTTTTTTAGGTTGCTTTGATCCTTACTGCAGGCATCGGGTGACATTTCTAATCTTTCTGTAAAAGGAAGGATGCAATAGTATTTGCAATCTTCTTCAAAGCTGGAAAATTGTATATCCAATCATTAAAAGACATGCCTTCTTTGCTGTTTTCTGTACTTGCTCCTGCAGACAGTGACCTTTATGAAGTTTGAATGCAACTCTAGATTAATCGGCATCCAGTAGAGAAGCATTTTACAAAGGTTACCACAATTTGCACCACCATTGTAAACATTTCAGTAAGTAGGCTAACTTTAGAAATGATTTCACGAGCTACTCACCTTTTTTTTTACAGTGTCGTGATTTTTTAAATGGTTTTCTTTGTTTTTAATCTTTTGAACTTTTAGTCACTTAGAAATAGTAAAACCCACCTCTGAATAATCATAATTTATTTAGCTGTAGATATTTACCTTTTTATTTAGCCAAAGTCTGAGGGTATTCTCTAAGCTTTTAATAGAGGATCAGGCATAAATCATCTCTATGTCGGAGCAGGAACTATAACATTGGTGCATTTTTATTGACCTCAGATTTGACCAGCTGTCTTTGAAAGTTGAATCTACATAACAAAAATAGTCTTGTACTGTACTTATTCAGTAACATTTTCCCATGCTTGCAATTTTTTCCAGTATGTACAGATCTTTCTCTTTAAATATATTTTAATGTTAGCATAAATTTCTTATATTTGCTTCTTCTCTTTCACCAAAAAAAAACAAAATCAAAAAGTGCAAAATAAATCCAAATAGAATATATAGAAAAAATTTAAACTTACATTTAGTTTTCTGTGTACATGCAACTAAAATCATTTTGATTTCTGCCTAGTTAATTTTACTCAAGGATAGCACAGCATGAATTACAGGAATG
>NW_006791315.1:322921-360966 GCF_000442215.2 Lipotes vexillifer | reverse complement strand
ATGCCTCACATACAATCCTCATATATAGTTTGTGTGCTTTCTGTGTAGCATCATCTGAATTTAGTGGTGCTATTAGGAGTATTAAAATAAGTAGAGCTTATATTTTCCTTTCACAGAATGCTTGCAAAACACTCTGTTTTTTTTAATTTGCACTTTTCCCAGCAGGCAGGATAATTCCTTTAAAAGCAGTTGAGATACAAAAGGACTTCAACTGACGCATTCACCCCCATTAGTCAATTTTCACTGAAATCCTAGCATATACACAGTATAATCAGTAAATAACCTATGATATATGTCAATGAAGAGATGACAATTAAGTTGATCATGTGGTTATGAATTACAAAAATGCTACACAGGCTAGATAGTCACTGTGACCTGACATAGAAAATAATTTATGAAGGAAGAATTGGAGGTAAACTTGAGACAGGCTATAATTTGGGGGAACATAAAATATATTCCCAGCATTGGGAATAACTTGTGGAAAGGGTAAAGGATGAACATAAGCAGTGCCAAGCCAAAGAAAGGCTAATTTGATGTCCCAGTGGTGCCCCTGCTTGATTTTGTACTGGAAGTGCCAGTTCCATTTACCACCATACATTTCCTTCCTAAAGGACCTTCTTCACTCATAGCCTGGAAGGGGCAAACTAAGTACAACTGGGCAACCCACCCTCTATGCAGCCACCTTGGCTGAAGGGTCAAGTGTCCTGTAACACCCAAGCTGAGCCAATTAGATTTCTGTCCCAGACACTGAGAGGAGATGCTCAGAAACAGAGTCAGTCCAGGTTGAACCCTTGAGGTAGAAGGTCATGGATTTAGGGACTGAAGCTTCAGAACAAGGACTAAGCAGATGTTTGAGAAGGAACTGATCCAATAGACTAATGAAGAGCTACAGAGCAAGTAGTTGCCTAAGGACTTCAGTTCCTGTGAAGTCCTAGTGTATTTCCTGAGCTTGATTTCCTTAATAGAAGCCAGCATTAGTAGGGTTTTTCTTTTGTTTTTTGTTTTTCCCCTTGCAGTAAGTCATCTCTGAGACAATGCTTCTTTCTGGATACACTTTAATAGTCATCTTTATTTTTCATTAACCTCACTCATTATTTCTCATCTCTGCCATCTGTTATGCTGTCACTTTGGCTATTTATAGATCTATTTTCTTTTTTATTACTCTTTTCTTTTTTTTCTCCCTCTCTTATCTTTCTTCTCTGGTAGTTTACCACTATTTTTTGGCATTATCACTAACAAAGTTTAATCATTTACGAAGATGAGGCAACTTGAGTTTGGTCAATGAATTGACCAATTATACTGTCAGTAATTTTCCTGTCTTTGATCCTTGGTTATTTTCATCATTGTTTAATATTTGAGTATTTTTTACTTACTTTGGGTTGGGAATTATTCCAAAGTGCTAAAAGCACTAAAAATCCACTAGCAATTTTCATGCAAGGTATGGCTTTCATTGTTTTCCTTAGGTAATCAAGGATATTTAATAGCTCTCCAAATCCAAATAATGGTCTATTTCTGACTTAAAATAAGTAGCATAAAATGAGCTTACTACCTCTAAAGCTATGTTTAAATCACAAGGTCATTCATTTCTATCACTGACCATCATGCTGCTAGTGGGAGAAAAAGATAAGTAACAAAGACCAGTTAGAAGTCATAGGAATCCATTCTGGATAAAAATAATTGCATTTAAAAACCGTCTTTGTATGCTAATATATTCATTAAGTCATTCTTTCCTTCACTCAATAAATACATATTTAATTCCTACTAGGTACTAGGCAATGAGCAAGTCTTTGAAAGCAGAGAAATGTACAAAACAAAGTCCCTGCTGTCCTAGAGCTTATATGCTAATGAGGTCAAAAAAAACAAATTAATGTATAATCTAACAGAAGGTAATGGGTACAATAAAAAACAAAGTAAGGTAGAGGATACAGGGTGCTGAGGGTATAGTGTAGTGCTATTTTCATTACGGTAGTCAGGGAAGGTGTCCCTGATTTGCTGACGTTTGAACAGAGATCTGAGCAAGTGAGGGAGGAAGCCATACTATTCTCTGGGGCACTTTCTGGATTATCTATAAATATTTGTTGATCACATGAAGGATCATGACATTCTACATTTCCTGATGATCATGGAAGGAATTCCATTGTGGCCTGTGTATCCCGGTAGAGTGAGTTAAATTGTGTATCCTAAGAAGATCTGTTGAAGCCTTGACACTTGGGAATGTGACCTTATTTGGAAATAAGCCTTTTCCAGATGTAATCAAGTTAAGAGGAGGTCATAATCTTTAAGAGTGGGCCTTAAATCCACTGATTGTTATCTTTATAAAAGAAAAGAGAAGGAGAATTAGACACAGAGACATAGAGGAGACATGCAGGGATGAAGGCCATATGGCAATGGAAGGAGAGATTGGAGTGATGCAGCCATAAGCCAAAGGAACACTAAGCATCAGCTAGAAGCCATCAGAAGCTAGGAAAAGACATGGGAGGATTTTCCCCTAGTGCCTTCAGAGGGAGCGTGGCCCTGCTGCCACCTTGGTTTTAGACTTGTGGTCTTTAGAACTCTGAGAGAATGAATCTTTATTGTTTTAAACCACCACTTTGTGGCAATTTATTATGGCAGCCTTAGGAAACTACTACAAGAGTATGAATGAGGGAAAAACATTAAATGGGCCTGCTAGATTGTTTCGAAATATACACAGACATGCAAACAACCACTACCACAATAGCAACATTTGATTTCTTGTTCTTCTTTTTTCTTTCTTTCTTTTTTTTTTTTTTGATATAGATAATTAAAGATACATGAAAACACAACTGTTTGTGTGAGGACCAGTGAGAAACTTAAGGTCACTCTTCATGTGTTCATGTAGCTGCCACTGTGGATCACACAAGGCCTTGCCTATCTTGCTTCCCATCATCTCACCCCAAGAGACATGAGGAAAGATATTCCAGTGACAATCATCTCACCCCAAGAGACATCAGGCAAGATATTCCAATGACACTGAAACATTACTTTCATTTTTTTCTGAATTAAATTTGCTTTTTCCACTTGGCCAAGGAGCTGGGTATGGTCCTTCTTAAAGTTGTTCTGCCCAGCAGAACTGTGTTTCAGTAAGTGTTGCTTCCAGTGATGATTCATTTCAGAACATGGGTGCTGGTGCTCCTTCCAGAATGATGGAGTTAGCTCTACTCCACAGCAGCAAAGGAAACAACCTTTCATCTTTGCAGTGTCCAGATAGGCAGGGTGGAGACAATTAGCAGAATAGAGAGCCAATTGATTCCAGCAAATGTTAATTCACCACAGTCAGTTTCTCTATGCAAAACCTGATACTCAAGGAATTTTATTTCTGGTGAACCTATCCTTTTCCAGGGCAATAAATTTCATATGTTGATGTTGCAAACACTCTATTATGCAATTCACATCAACAGAATTGCCTGAAAATCTTAATGATCTTGTATTTCTTTAGCCGTAAGCAAGAACAGTCACCTCCATGAATGTTCATGGTTTGAGCCAATGTTGCACTCTTGCTTGGACTCCATGCCCTTTTCCTACAAGAATCCGTGCACTTTGCCCCCACTAAAGGAGAGAGAGTTCACACTCCACTGATGCTACATTTGGCCATTGGCTCTGCTTTGGGCAATAGAATATGGACAGACACGGCAGAGTTCCTGTTTGGAACTTAGGCCTTAGGAGGCCTCTCATGTTTCTGCTCATCCCTCTTGTGCTTATGCCAGCACCATAAAAAACATGCTACAGCTAGTGATGGCCCAGAGGATGAGAGAAGATCTGAACTCGAACTGCAAATTGGAATCAAGATCATCAGAGTCCAGCCTAGAATACTTAACCCCTAGCTGACCCAAGAAATGTATGAGTGAGAATAACAGCTTGTCTAAGTCACTGAGTTTTACAAGGAGTTGTTATATATCACTATTTTCACAGTAATGAACTGATACAGGTGGGTCTGACAAGGAAAGACATTATATAGAAAGTAAACAAATTCATCATAGCACTGCCTATTGATGATGTGCTTATGATAGTGGAAAGGAAGCATGATGTTCTAGAAGGAAATAAAGACCTGCATGGAATATTGCTATTCTGTTGGTGATGACCTTAGTTATATAAATAACCCACCATCTCTAAGCTTCATTTTATTCACTTATCAAATATCTCCTCCTTATCCCAGGATGGTTGGCAGAATGACGTGTAAAGAAAATTTGAAAAAACTTATGGAGGAGCTTCAAGAGAGCAGAAGAGTAAGACGCGGAGATCACCTTCCTCCCACAAACACACCAGAAATACATCTACATGTGGAACAACTCCTACAGAACACCTACTGAATGCTGGCAGAAGACCTCAGACCTCCCAAAAGGCAAGAAACTCCCCACGTACCTGGGTAGGGAAAAAGAAAAAGAAAAAACAGAGACAAAAGGATAGGGACGGCACCTGCACCAGTGGGAGGGAGCTGTGAAGGAGGAAAGGTCTCCACACACTAGGAGCCCCTTCGCGGGCAGAGACTGAGGGTGGCGGAGCGGGGAGCTTCGGAGCAGCAGAGGAGAGCGCAGCAACGGGGGTGCGGAGGGCACAGCGGGGAGATTCCTGCACAGACGATCGGTGCCGACCGGCACTCACCAGCCCGAGAGGCTTGTCTGCGCACCCGGCTGGGTGGGCGGGGCTGGGAGCTGAGGCTCGGGCTTCGGTCAGAGCGCAGGGAGAGGACTGGGGTTGACTGCGTGAACACAGCCTGCAGGGGGTTAGTGCACCATGGCTAGCCGGGAGGGAGTCCGGTAAAAGGTCTGGAGCTGCCAAAGACGCAAGAGACTTTTTCTTGACTCTTTGTTTCCTGGTGCGTGAGGAGAGGGGATTAAGAGCGCTGCTTAAAGGAGCTCCAGAGATGCGCGCGAGCCGCGGCTAAAAGCGGGGACCCCAGAGACGGGCAGGAGACGCTAAGGCTGCTGCTGCCGCCACCAAGAAGCCTGTGTGCAAGCACCGGTCACTATCCACACCTCCCCTCCCGGGAGCATGTGCAGCCCGCCACTGCCAGGGTCCCGTGATCCAGGGACAACTTCCTCGGGAGAAAACACAGCATGCCTCAGGCTGGTGCAACGTCGTGTTGGTCTCTGCCGCCACAGGCTCGCCCTGCACTCGATACCCCTCCCTCACCACGGCCTGAGTGAGCCAGAGCCCCTGAATCAGCAGCTCCTTTAACCCCGTCCTGTCTGAGCGAAGAACAGACGCCCTCAGGCGACCTACACGCAGAGGCGGGTCCGAATCCAAAGCTGAACCCCGGGAGCTGTGCGAAGAAAGAAGAGAAAGGGAAATCTCTCCCAGCAGCCTTAGGAGCAGCGGATTAAATCCCCACAATCAACTTGATGTACCCTGCATCTGTGGAATAGTTGAATAGACAACGATTCATCGCAAATTGAGGAGGTGGACTTTGGGAGCAACAATATATATATATTTTTTCCTTTTTCTCTTTTTGTGACTGTGTATGTATATGCTTCTGTGTGACATTTTGTCTGTATAGCTTTGCTTTTACCATTTGCCTAGGGTTCTGTCTGTCCGTTTTTTGTGTGTTTTTTTTGGTATAGTTTTTAGTACTTGTTATCATTGGAGGATTTGTTTCTTGGTTTGGTTGCTCTCTTTCTTTCTTCCTTTCTGTTTTATTACTTAAATTTTTTTTAATTTTAATAATTATTTTTTATTTTAATAATTTTATTTTATTTTTTCTTTCTTTTCTTCTCCCTTTTGTTCTGAGCTGTGTCACTGACAGAGTCTTGGTGCTCCGACCGAGCATCAGGCCTGGGCGTCTGAGGTGGGAGAGCCAAGTTCAGGACATTGGTCCACCAGAGACCTCCCAGCTCCATGTAATACCAAATGGCAAAAATCTTCCAGAGATCTCCATCTCAACACCAAGACCAGCACCACTCAACGACCAGCAGGTTACAGTCCTGGACACCTTATGCCAAACAACTAGCAAAACAGGAACACAACCCCACCCATTAGAAGAGAGGCTGCCTAAAATCATAATAAGGTCACAGACACCCTAAAACACACCACCAGACATGGACCTGCCCACCAGAAAGACAAGATCCAGCCTCATTCGACAGAACACAGGTACTAGTCCCCTCCACCAGGATTCCTCCACAACCCAACCCTAGCCACTGGGGGCAGACACCAAAAACAACAGGAACTATGAACCTGCAGCCTGCAAAAAGGAGACCCCAAACACCGCAAGCTAAGCAAAATGAGAAGACAGAGAAACACACAGCAGATGAAGGAGCAAGGTAAAAACTCACCAGACCAAACAAATGAAGAGGAAATAGGCAGTCTACCTGAAAAAGAATTCAGAATAATGATAATAAAGATGATCCAAAATCTTGGAAATAAAATGGAGAAAATACAAGAAATGTTTAACGAGTACCTAGAAAAACTAGAGAACAAATAAACAATGATGAACAACACAATAAATGAAATTAAATCTTTTCTAGAAGGAATCAATAGCAGAATAACTGAGGCAGAAGAATGGTTAAGTGACATGGAAGATAAAATAGTGGAAATTACTACTGCAGAGCAGAATACAGAAAAAAAGAAAGAAAAGAATTGAAGACAGTCTCAGAGACCTCTGGGACAACATTAAATGCACCAACATTCGAATTATAGGGGTCCTAGAAGAAGAGAAAAAGAAAGGGACTGAGAAAATACTTGAAGAGATTATAATTGAAAACTTCCTAATATGGGAAAGGAAATAGTTAATCAAGTCCAGGAAGCACAGAGAGTCCCATACAGGATAAATCCAAGGAGAAACATGCCAAGACATATATTAATCAAATTATCAAAAATTAAACACAAAGAAAAAATATTAAAAGCAGTGAGGGAAAAACAACAAATAACATACAAGGGGATCCCAAAAGGTTAACAGCTGCTCTTTCAGCAGAAACTTGGCAAGCCAGAAGAGAGTGGCAGGACTTACTTAAAGTGAGGAAAGGCAAAAATCTACAACCAAGATTACTCTACCCAGCAAGGATTTCATTCAGATTTGATGGAGAAATTAAAACCTTTACAGACAAGCAAAAGCTGAGAGTTCAGCACCACCAAACCGGCTTTACAACAAATGCTAAAGGAAGGAACTTCTCTAGGCAAGAAACACAAGAGAAGGAAAAGACCTACAATAACAAACCCAAAACAATTAAGAAAATGGGAATAGGAACATACATATAGATAATTACCTTAAATGTCAATGGACAAAATGCTCCAACCAAAAGACACAGATTGGCTGAATGGATACAAAAACAAAACCCGTATATATGCTGTCTACAACAGGCCCGCTTCAGACCTAGGGACACATACAGACTGAAAGTGAGGGGATGGAAAAAGATATTCCATGCAAATGGAAACCAAAAGAAAGCTGGAGTAGCAACTCTCCTATCAGACAAAATAGACTTTAAAATAAAGACTATTAGAAGAGATAAAGAAGGACACTACATAATGATCAAGGGATTGATCCAAGAAGAATATCTAACAATTGTAAATAGTTATGTACCCAACATAGGACACCTCAATACATAAGGCAAGTGCTAACAACCATAAAAGGGGAAATCAACAGTAACACAATCATAGTAGGCGATTTTAACACCCCACTTTCACCAATGGACAGATCATCCAAAATGAAAATAAATAAGGAAACACAAGCTTTAAATGATACATTAAACAGGAAGGATTTAATTGATATTTATAAGACATTCCATCCAAAAAACACAGAATATACATTCTTCTCAAGTGCTCATGGAACATTCTCCAGGATAGATCATATCTTGGTCACAAATCAAGCCTTGGTAATTTTTTAAACATTGAAATCATATTAAGTATCTTTTCCAACCACAGCGCTATGAGATTAGATATCAATTACATGAAAAAATCTGTTAAAAATACAAACACTGGAGGCTAAGCAATGCACTACTTAATAACCAAGAGATCACTCAAGAAATCATAGAGGAAATCAGAAAATGCTTAGAAACAAATAACAATGAAAACACGAGGACGCAAAACCTATGGGAGCCAGCAAAAGCAGTTCTAAGAGGGAAGTTTATAGCAATACAATCCTACCTTAAGAAACAATCAACATCTCAAATCAACAACCTAACCTTACACCTAAAGCAATTAGAGAAAGAAGAACAAAAAAAGCCCAAAGTTAGCAGAAGAAAAGAAATCATAAAGATCAGATCAGAAATCAATGAAAAAGAAATGAAGGAAATGATAGCAAAGATCAATAAAACTAAAAGCTGGTTCTTTGAGAAGATAAACAAAATTGATAAACCATTAGCAGACTCATCAAAATAAAAAGGGAGAAGACTCAAATCCATAGAATTAGAAATGAAAAAGAAGTAACAACTGACACTGCAGAAATACAAAGGATCATGAGAGATTACTACAAGCAACAATATGCCAATAAAATGGACAATGTGGAAGAAATGGACACATTCTTAGAAAGATATAACCTTCCAAGACTGAACCAGGAAAAAACAGAAAATATAAGCAGACCAATCACAAGCACTGAAATTGAAACTGTGATTAAAAATCTTCCAACAAACAAAAGCCCAGGACCAGATGGCTTCACAGGTGAATTCTATCAAAAATTTAGAGAAGTGCTAACACCCATCCCTCTCAAACTCTTCCAAAATATAGCAGAGGGAGGAACACTCCCAATCTCATTCTACAAGGCCACCAACACCCTGATACCAAAACCAGACAAAAATGTCACAGAGAAAGAAAACTACAGGCCAATATCACTGATGAACATAGATGGAAAACCTCAAAAAAATACTAACAAACAGAATCCAACAGCACATTAAAATGATCATACACCATGATCAAATGGGGTTTATCCCAGGAATGCAAGCATTCTTCAATATATGCAAATCAATCAATGTGATACACCATATTAACAAATTGAAGGAGAAAAAACATATGATCATCTCAATAAATGCAGAAAAAGCTTTTGACAAATTCAACACCCATTTATGATAAAAACTCTCCAGGAAGTAGGCATTGATGGAACTTACCTCAACATAATAAAGGCCATATATGACAAACCCACAGCCAACATTGTCCCCAATGGTGAAAAACTGAAACCATTTCCACTAAGATCAGGAAAAAGACAAGGTTAGCCACTCTCACCACTCTTATTCAACATAGTTTTGGAAGTTTTAGCCACAGCAATCAGAGAAGAAAAAAAAAATGGAATCCAAATCGGAAAAGAAGTAAAGCTGTCACTGTTTGCAGATGCCATTAAACTATATATAGAAAATCCTAAAGATACTACCAGAAAACTACTAGAGCTAATCAATGAATTTGGTAAAGTAGCAAGATACAAAATTAATGCACAGAAATCTCTGGCATTCCTATACACTAATGATGAAAAATCTGAAAGTGAAATTAAGGAAACACTCCCATTGACCATTGCAACAAAAATAATAAAATACCTAGGAATAAACCTACCTAAGGTGACAAAAGACCTGCATGAAGAAAACTATGAAACTGATGAAAGAAATTAAAGATGATACAAACAGATGGAGAGATATACCATGTTCTTGGATTGGAAGAATCAACATTGTGAAAATGACTATACTACCCAAATCTACAGATTCAAAGCAATCCCTATCAAACTACCACTGACATTTTTCACAGAACTAGATAAAAATAATTTACAATTTTTATGGAAACACAAAAGACCCCGAATAGCCAAAGCAATCTTGAGAAAGAAAAACGGAGCTGGAGGAATCAGGCTCACTGACTTCGGACTATACTACAAAGCTACAGTAATCAAGACAGTATGGTACTGTCACAAAAACAGACATATAGATCAATGGAACAGGATAGAAAGCCCAGAGATAAACCCATGCACATATGGTCACCTTATTTTTGATAAAGGATACAAGAATATACAATGGAGAAAAGACTGCCTCTTCAATAAGTGTTACTGGGAAAACTGGACAATTACATGTAAAAGAATGAAATTAGAACACTCCCTACCACCATACACAAAAATAAACTCAGAATGGATTAAAGACCTAAATATAAGGCCATACACTAGAAAACTCTTAGAAGATAACATAGGCAGAACATGCTATGACATAAATCACAGCAAAATCCTTTTTGACCCACCTCCTAAAGAATTGGAAATAAAAACAAATGAGACCTAATGAAACTTAAAAGCTTTTGCATAGCAAAGGAAACCATAAACAAGATGAAAGACAACCCTCAGAATGGGAGAAAATATTTGCAAACAAAGCAATGGATAAAGGATTAATCTCCAAAATTTACAGGGAGCTCATGCATCTCTATATCAACAATACAAACAACCCAATCCAAAAATGCTCAGAAGACGTAAATAGACATTTCTCCAAAGAAGGTATACAGATTGCCAACAAACACATCAAAGAAGGCTCAACATCATTAATCATTAGAGAAATGCAAATCAGAACTACAATGAGATATCACCTCACACCAGTCAGAATGGCCATCATCAAAAAATCTACAAACAATAAATGCTGGAGAGACTGTGGAGAAAAGGGAAACCTCTTGCACTGTTGGTGGGAATGCAAATTGATACAGCCACTATGGAGGTTCTTTAAAAAACTAAAAATAGAACTACCATAGTACCCAGAAATCTCACTACTGGGCACAGACCCTGAGAAAACCATGATGCAAAAAGAGTCATGTACCACAATGTTCATTGCAGCTCTATTTACAAGAGCCAGGACATGGAAGCAACCTAAGTGTCCATCCACTGATAAATGGATAAAGAAGATGTGGCACATATATATAATGGAATATTACTCAGCCATAAAAAGAAACAAAATTGAGTTATTTGTAGTGAGGTGGATAGACCTAAAGTCTGTCACTCAGAGTGAAGTCAGAAAGAGAAAAACAAATATCGTATGCTAACACATATATATGGAATCTAAAAAAGAAAAAAAATGGTCATGAAGAACCTAGGGGCAGGACAGGAGTAAAGGTGCAGACCTACTAGAGAATGGATTCTAAGACACAGGGAGGGGGAAGGGTAAGCTCGGACAAAATGAGAGAGTGGTATGTACATATATACACTACCAAATGTAAAACTGATAGCTAGTAGAAAGCAGCCGCATAGCACAGGGAGATCAGCTCGGTGCTTTGTGACCACCTAGAGGGGTGGGATAGGGAGGTTGGGAGGGAGGGAGATGCAAGAGGCAAGAGATATGTGGATATATGTATATGTGTAGCTGATTCACTTTGTTATAAAGCAGAAACTAACACACCTTTGTAAAGCAATTATACTCCAATAAAGATGTTAACAAAAAGACTTATGTTATTTAATGCTATATATACACCTGAGTTATTATTATTAACCATCATAAATTATTTGATCATCATTTTATTTTATATATATATATATATATATATATATATATATATTTATTTATTTATTTATTTATTTAAAATGTATTACTTTGATACTGTGAAGAAGGCGACCAAGGTTGCTTTAATTAACTTTAAGGATATCAGTTCAGGTAACACTTGTAGTAGCATAATAAATTAATTGTGATATTTGGATTTATATTCTCCCCCTAAATTTCTTATTTGTTGTCCTTACATCTTAATATTTTCCTTTCAATTTCACCTTATGCTACAAATGAGAAGATGTAGACAAATTGGTAAAAGGATGAGTTCACTAAAAAGAGATAAGTATAATTCAGTCCTTATCTGCAAAGCACTGTCACCATTTCTATACATAACAACATGATTATATTTCAAGGACCAACTTTTTTTTTTTTTTTTCTGAAGCAGATGTTTATTTTTCAGGCAGTCTGCTTGAAATCCTTATTAGGTTTGGAATGAGAATCTCTCAGTTACCCACATGGCTCTGAAATCCATATTTTTTATATGTGATCTTCCAGAAGGCTCTTGGAGTCTGGCTGCAAGGTAGGGCTACTTACTGTTGAGGTAGCTGGCTGGAGCTGAGGGATTTTAGGGCCTGGTTCTGAGGAAGAATTTGCTACCTTTTCCTAGGGTGTCATGGATGTGTTTTATTCATCTACTTGTCCAACAAAATCTTGTCAAGCCCTAATTTTTAGAAGGGCTAGTCTCTGAGATAACACTTCATCTGAATCACTTGTTTTAGTTCTGTATATCTCGTCAGCAGGATATTTGAAGTCACTGCCCTAACCAAAGTGGTGTACTCCAGTCAAAAAGATGTTGATTTGCATTTTCCTCTTTGAGCACCTGATCCTAGCACTTTCAGTCTTCACGACATGAAAGAGTTAATGCATCTTTTTCAGCACCTGTCACAATTTGGGAGCAAATCAGGCAGTGAAAAGAGTAGGGCTCAATTAACGTGGACAGAAGTGCATGGACATTAGGAACACTATTCATAGGTTGCTCTTTTATTGTCTCTTCCCTTCCCTTCCCCCAACCTTGGCCTGTGGACATGAGTGGCAACTTAAATGAATCATAAAACATCCCTGGAAAAATCTGCAGCATGCAGAAGGAGGCAGCAAAGCATTGAGAAGAATGGATCTGGAAGCTTTCTGAGCAGGGGAGAGACAGCAGTTAATATTTATGGGACCATTAAACTCCCATGTGCTCTGGACCAATGAATCTGGAGAGGTGTCATCCAGTCATCAACCTCAGACTCTTCACTAACATTTATCAAAGTCATGGCCCCTCTCAAACACAGATGATGGGACAGAGCCAGAGTCCATTCTGAACTACACCAACATAACTCTCCTTGCTTCCTAAGTGAAAGGATGTATTTCTTCTGTGTGAATGGACAATTTTTAAAAAATAAAACTTGCATTGATTCATTGCTTAAGCAACTCTTACAAGTCTTAAGATCTCAGAGGCTGGAGGATCCCAAATTTACTTAGAGAAGTAAATTTGACCTAACCAGACTACAGCTAAATTCAACAGGAACTTCTTTTCAAAAGCCAGAGTCTGAACCCACATTTGTTACAGCTTTTTGGTGTTGGGCTTATTTATAATTTTTCTGAGTCATGCTCTCCTCATTCTTCCCATGTATAAAGTGGGAACATGAATCCCTGTTCCTCTTATTCATTCCACACGGTCTGGGTTCTCCGTCTGTGTCAAGCACAGTGCTACACACTGGGATACAATAATAGACAAGCACCCTTTGTTCCTGCTGCCATGGAGTTTAGTGGTTTACTGGGGAAGAGAAATACTACACATGTATTGTAAATGTGGTGAGGGTCATAAAGGGAAAATATAGTACTTGGCAGAAACAGGAAACAGGAAGTTCTAACTTATTCTGAGAGTCAGAAGAGTCTCCCTGAGGAAATGCTGTATGAACTGAGACATGAAGGACAAGTGGGTGATTATTAGATATTGAGAGGTCCGTGAGATTCCATGCCTAGGGAAGAGAGTGTGTGAAAACTCAGGGAGGGGAAGAAAACAGCGCATGCAATTTACAATGTGGTGCTGGGGGAAATTAAAAGAATTGCCTTTGACAGAGCTTTATAAACTGTCTCTGGAGATTTGCCAAGGACCATCAGCACCTCTACAAAGCCATAAAAGAAAACCCATAAGAAACCCCAGTCACTTAAACATGCGTGCTTCCGTTCAACTATTACTGCCAAATGCTCTTGAGGGTCATTTCTGAGGTGTAAAGGCAATTGAAGCCTAGACCATAATCACAGTGGGAATGAAACTCTGGTCCTTGCCTCTCTCGGATATTTTCTGACCTGCAGGAGGCACCATTGAGGGCATCAGTCAAGACCTCAGCTGCCTTAATAATTGATGCTACTTTTCTCTTCTGCCATCCATTGACCAGTGTTCTAAGCCAGACACCATGTTCCAACCCATCTCTCTCAAGGGGAGTCTCCCCTCTGCTCAGGCACACCTGTGAAGTTGGAGGTGGTCTTTGTCCTCCATCTTTGCAAGTATTAGACCCTAAACCTAATCTCACAGTCCCCTTCTCTGGATCTTGTGGATTATTATACGTTGACTCCTGAGCATAGGTCTTGATGGGGTGGAAATGACCTCACCTTTGCTCAGAGACATGCTAGAATTAAAACACACATTTTCTGGAAATTACAGGAGAGGTATATATTTTTTATTATTCTGTGATCTCCAAGGAAAGGCTGTAGGTATCTAGAGTGGGGATGACACACATTTTTCTCTTTTGTAAAGGTCCAGATGGTAAATAATTTAGGCTTTGTAAACCACATGTGGTCATTATCGCATATTATTTGTTTGTATTTTACAATCTTGTAAAAATATAAAAACCTCTCTTAGCCCAGCAGCACAGAAACTGGCCACAGTCTGGATTTGGCCCATGGACTGTAGTTTGTCCATTCTTAATCTAGAGTAAAGGTGGATCAGAGCCATGTAACTCAACCTGATGAGTTGTCTTTTTCTTTACTCTCCTTAGCATTAATAATTGTCAAATAGATGCTGTATGCCCGATAGAGTCCTTTTGGATATTTTTTCCTTTTACACTACTTGCAAACTAACAAGTTAGCCTTCCACAGTTTCATGAATGATGCTAGAATTCATGAGACTCCTGGGTCAGAGACAAAAGATAGTTTATTAATCACTGCAACATCAGTTACCAGACTATGAGCATTCTTATGCTGGTTCCTCAAGTATAATTTTCACAGGGCAACACGAAAAGGACCAGATGATGTCTGCATGCATAGTGGGTTGTATTACAGGAAAGGAAGCCTGAGTTCATGGAACTGAATATTTTATAACAGACAGTAAACATACTTGCTCTTGTTCCAGAGGGAGACATTATCTCTTATGCGCCAGGCTATGAGCACATCTGCTCTTTGTTCTAGAGAGAGATACTATATTTATATTCAAAGACAGTTTATAAACATCCTAGAAAACACAGTCCAGAAGAAAAAGACAGTTATTGTCTTATTTGAAAGACATGGAGAAACACAGTGATCCACGGAAAATTGTCTTTCCGCAGACAACTAGTATCTATTCACACTAATGTGATAGTCCATCAATTTTGGAGAAATTAAACACCAAATAAGCCATTTCTGGTGTGGAAGTGACCTTTGCCTATGTCTTGTGTTTAGTTATTTGCTGTCTAAGGACAGATCTAAGATCTAACCTTAAGGTTATTTAGTTCTATAATAACTAAAAATCTTGATAGAGAGATTTTTGGTTCCAAGAGCAAAGGAAGGAGATAAAAACAAAAGAATAACTCATATGGGGGATTTCCAGGATAGCTGGAATTTGAAATGGAATCAGAAGTGCACTAAATAAGAGAAATTAAATTATCACTTCCTTCAATAGGCAGCCCGTTTGTTGTAACATTGTGCCCCAAATGATATAATATTTGGAAGGATTCAAACAGAAAATGAGTAGGAAATTCTTGAATGTGGTCCATGATTCATAGGGAGAGGCCGTAGGGGACTGCCAGGCATGAATACAGGTGGTTTAATGAGAACCATTAAGAGCTAGACCATGCCTGGGTCAACAACAGAAGCAACGTATCGGTGATAGGCAGAGCAAATACAGTTAGTGAATAAGGGTGGCCCAGAAAGCATCACTAGGGATATCTATGTTAATACATCTCTGGTCCAGAGGTCCAGATGAAAATATTCTAGATCCGTGATGCTCCATCAGGTAGCCACCAGCCACATGTGGCTATTGAGAACTGAAAATGTGGTTAGGGCAGCTGAGGAAGTAAACTTCTGATTAACTAATAATTAACTAATGATTTAATTCTAATTAACTTAAATGTAAATAGCTACATGTAGCAAATACCTGTCCAAATGGACACCACAGTTCTATACTGTAGTTTTAGGTATAACGTTTGACGATTTTCATCCATTTGGAAAGAATGTTATATAAAATGATTAGATAACTAAAGGCTGATTCTAGCTTGCTGAGGTCACCTCTGTATCAACCTTCCTTGCCTTAAGAGGGACTTTAATGAGGCAACAGAACCCTTAACAAAATCAAGAGGCCCTATGGCCTGTGACAGTAAAAGAAGTTAGAGACGGAAATGTTGAAGATCCCTTTTTCCCATCTTCAGGGCCTCTCTTCCCCTAAGTACCTCTCAGTTGATGTCTTATAAAGGGCCCTCAGAAATCAACATCCAATGTTTTTAAACCTCATTTCTATTACTGTTTTAGCAGCAGAACTTTTGGTCACACTAAGACTTTCATGAAACGCCCATCTATTGGACAGATAAAACCTGGGATGCAGACTTGTAGTCACACCTGATCTCATGTCTCCCTTGCCCTGCTACCCCTTCAGAACTCTGCAGGGCAGTTTGGAAACCATGATTCTAACAGACTGCTCTGACTTTATCCAAGAGTAAACTGAAATCCAGAGAAATGATGTGCTGGCTCTAAGGCACTTGGCTGCTAAAACAAATGGGACTAGCATTCAGGCCACTGTCTCCCAGGGTCCTCCAGATGTTGCTTCTGCTTGAAGCATTTCTGAGTTCATTAGTCTTTTTAATGCCTCTAAAAATAGGATGGAGCCTGTACCCTGTCACATAGCAGGTCTTTTGCATTCTGTCTGAAGTTGGTCACTGTTGTCTGCTGTGCCTTTTTCTTGTTTCCTGACTGATGCTGCCAGTTCCTTAAAAGCAGGAACTGCACCATCCACTCTAGTTATAGCCATGGTACATTTGGCAGAATGTGAATAACCCTGCAGTCAATATCCATTTGAATGATGATTCTTGTTGTAAGTCGCTTTATTGAAAATTCACTGAATGCCCAGCAGTGTCCTGGGCAAATACAAAAGACAGAAAATAGTCTTTCCTTTTAAGAAGCTTAGGGTTTAGTTGGAGAAACAAGACAGCACAGAGGAATAACAACAAGCGTGCCTCTCTAAGTGAGCTCCAGAGATCACCTGCATCAGACCTATTGAAGAATTCACTGAGAATTCAGATTCTTAGATCTCATACTCTGTGATTCAGATTGGGGAGGACCCAGGAGTCATCCTTTACTATTATTTCTTCAGTTGACTTTATGCACTTGTAATTTTGAAAAGTGGAGAATATAAGTTAGCTATCATTTATAATAGTCTCAAATATCTAGGTTGATGGCAATATTAGACAATTTTGGTGATCTAAGAAGAGGACTCTGGCTGCATGATGTTAGGTAGAGGGATTGAGGGATGGAGTAGATCAAGGGACCCAACCCTGTTGAAGCTGCCTCTCTAACCACAGAATACTGGTACCATCAACCCCCAAGATGTAGTGCCTTCTTCCCTAGTGGATGATTAGAGAGGTGCTTTCATGCCCCTGATCAGCTGGCACTCCAGATAAACTGGTCACAAGTTCAGGGAGATGGTGTTGCAGGGTGAGGCTGCACTTTTGGACAAGCCACGTGAAGGACAGGAGAAGATGTTATCAGCATGGAGGAAGATTTGTCAGTGGCTCTATTCAGTATTTATTGCTTCATAATGAAGTACTCCAAAACTTAGTGTCTTAAAAAACAAACATTTAAAATTTCACAAGGTTTCTGAAGGACAAGAATCTGGGAAAAGCATAATTAGGTATTTCTGGTTGAGGGCCTCTTACGAGTTTGCAGTCAAGATGCTGGCCTTGGATACAGGCATCTGAAGGCTTGACTAGGGTTAAAGGATCTGCTTCCATGCTCACGCATGAGGCTGTTGGCAGAAGGCCTTAGTTTTTTATGGACTATTGTCTGGAGACCTCATCTCTTTACAATGTGGGCTATTCCACAGGACTGCTCATGACATGGCATCTCTCTTCTCCAGAGCAAGTGATGGGAGAGAGAAAGAAATAGAGACAGAGAGAATGAGAGAAAGAGAGAGGGAGGGAGAGAGACACTAATTAGAAAACACGTCTTTTATAATTTAACCTCAGAAGTGACATACACTATCACTTCTGCCATATTCTATTAGTCACAGTGACCAACCCTGGTGGGATGAGATTATGCTAAACTGTGAATACCAGGAGGTGAGGATCATTGGGAACCATCCTGGAGGGGCTGCTCTAGGAGTCTTCTGGGGAAGGATGACTACTAACATAGCTGTAGATGTGCAACCTATGTCCTCAATTTAGACCAAGTATAAATCTTACTTTTTAAATCTCCAACAAATGATGCTTTCTCACACACTCACATGTAGAAACTCTCAACATCTACTCTTACACAAGCCACCCTTGCTTGCTGTCTGTGTTTTCCCAAGCTTTCTTCTATAAACATGGCCCATATCCACTACCACCCTATCCCACCAATGGGAAGTTATTCTCAGGGAGGCAGCTTTCCTCTTACAGTTATTCCCTACCCTCTTTAGGTGGCAAACAATGAGAATTACCTTCTAGTGCATAACAAAGAGTTGTGAGTAACACACATGCATGTGTTTCTTGGGTTGCTCGAATCTGAAAATTGTTTCCAGGAAAGCTGCCTCAGAGCTGCCGATGTAGCTGTAATATGTCTGAGTTCCTTACATGTCAAAAAAAGAGAGAAAGTGCTGTTGTTTTGTGCCTACTGGAGTATGAGCCTTCATACAACTTCTTCAAAAACAGTTTTTAAATACAGCTTAACTTTTATTAAAAATTTGGCATCTTTCACATTTGTGTGTGTGCATGTATGTGTGTTTGTATATATTTATTCAGATTTTTAAAGCATAAACTACTGATACATAGTTGTATTCACTGTGTACGTATAATGTTGAATCTTGTTTATTTATTATTATTTTTTACCTAGGTTTTACATTTTCTTTTACCATTTTTACCTAGGTTTTACCATTTCCCAGGGTTTTATGTTTTCTTCATAACCACTATTCATGCATTCATTCAACAAACTTTTATTGAATGCTTACCCTAATCTAGGACCATTCCAGGCACTGGGGATACAGCCTTGAACAAGAGAGCCCACTTCCTGCTCTCAGGTTGCTGACTTTACCTTGAAGAGAGAGAAAGAATAGATAATCAAGAAAACAAGATGGTTTCAGATGGTAATGAGTGTCTTCAGACAAATAAAGCAGGTTACTATGATGGAGTGCCTGGGCAAGGGGCGTTTATTTAGATTAAGTTTTTTAGAATGAGGAAGAAAGTGGAGCTGAGACTTGAATGATGGAGGCAGCCATGAGAAGAGATAGGGGACGAAATTTATGGACTGGCAGAATAGAAAGTGACAGTAATTTGAAGCCAGAGTAAGTTTGGTGTGGCTGAGAACAAAATAGAAAGCCAGTGTGGTTAGAACATTGTGAGTGTTGGGGAGGGAGAGAGAGGAAAAGATCCCTAAAGTAGGATAGGGACAGATTATGTGAGGGTTTACAGGTCAGGGTAAGGAATTTTGATACCCCAAGTTCAATGAAATACTTTAGAGGGTTTTAGCTAACATCTAGTCCAAGCAGGAACATAGTTTACACTCAGTAAATATACGTAACTACATCAACAAACTATGCATTATTTAACCATTTTATAGAATATGTATTACTTAACCATTTATAGAAATAAAAATAGCCATTTCCTATTATAGATCATAAATTTAGTACCTTTAGCTCTTCTCCATATTATTTTATTAATGTTTGAGGTTGTGGCCCTAAAGTTTCTTGGGCCAATAGAAAATTTATTAAAAAATCTTAGTCCAGAAATGCCAAAATACATTCTGCACTGATCAGAAAAAATAAAATTCAGGACCTTCCTGGCCTTTTGATATGAGACCAAAGACAGCTCAAGTTTGTTTTAGCCTGTCCTCATTTAAATATTGTATTGTCACATGCCAAATTTCATACGTCTATCTTCATAGTAGTTTGTGTCGATTGCACATTTTGCAAAAGTATTACAGACTTCTCTCAGTGAGTCACAGATGGAAACATCTTCATTAGTTAAAGAGCAAGAAACACACTGTATAGTGAACTGTATCTCATTAGCATAACTTGAGAGTCTCACTTCATTCAGTAATACCGGCCTTTGAGGAATGTTAGACATTTGATGATCTTAAAAACATCTTGCAGGCTGTTACTGCCATAATGCTAAAACTAGAAAGTACATATTCTTTCCCCTGAAGGGGTTCATATGAACCCCTTGACTTCCTCAGGAGCAGAACAGTCAGGACCAGAGTACATATCTGTAAGATGGAGGCTGTCCTCTTTTGGTTGGAATGGGAAGACTGAAGTTTTCCAATACAGATTATCATTTATGTCCCACTCACTCTTCTGAGCAGGCTGGGCAAACCCACGTGATGCCAGAGCCCTGGGGTGGTGGTGATGACCCTTTACCCACATTCTCAGCAGATGACTTTATCTCTTACTTCACCATGATGGCTATTCTCTACCTGGCCCTCTCTGCTTTGCCCTTCTCTGTCTTTCCTCCTGATTCATCTCTAAAATGTTTATATTTCTTTGGGGTTTATCCAGGGCTTTTTTTGCTTCTCATTCTGTACACACTCTTATGAGAGTCATCCACTCCTGTGGCTTCAATTCATCTAAAGGCAGATGACTCTCAAGTCTATAGGTCCAGTCAAGACTCCCAAATCAGTTTGGCCAGACCTGAAAGTACCATCTCCCCCTCCCCCACTCACCTGAAATCTCACCTTTGCTGTCCTCTGTCTCAGTTAATAACCTCATTCACCACCATGCTGTTTGAAGCAAAGTCCTTGGAGTCACTTTTGACCTCCTCCTTCCAATTAATCACCCATAAACTCAAGGCCCTAGGCTTGGACAATCCAGCCTGTGCTAAGCTCTCCAACCTTCTTTGTAGAATTTTCATTTATGTTGTAAAATGCTCCTGCTTGACTGGACTAATTCTGATTCCTCCAGGCTTTACCTCACTCTCCCTTGCCCCCAGGTCTTTACATACACTATTTCTTCTGCCACGAACACTTCCTTTGTTATCCTCTCTTGCTATATAAAATTTAGTCTTTTTTTAGCTCTTAATGTAAAAATCACTTCATCCAGGACTCTCTCCTGGATAGCTGGATAGTTTAGATTCCCTCAGGAGCCCCCATTCCCTGTCTACTCCAGGAATCTTGTCTTTCCTCTATTATAATTTAATAGTTACAATTACTTAATCTGTCTCCTCCTCTAGACTTTTATTTGCCACTGATTCCCCAAGTCCTGGCCAATGGAACTTACTCATGTTGAATACTGATGATAATTAAGAGGACTAGTGCTTTCCATGTACAGTGGCAGTACCTCTAAGTCATTTCCCAGCCTTCCTTCCAGCCATGCATAGCCATGTGACAAAGTTCCAACCAATGGAATGTGAAAATTTTCAGTCACTTTCTTAAAAGGAAACTGTCTGCCTTCTACTTCTGCTCTCCTATTTCTCAAACTAGAATGCAGATATGGCAGTGACCTAGATCTAACCTTGCAGACAAGGACAATTTCCTCCTAGACTACAAAGCAATAAAATGTAACAAATCTGAGACAAGTTAAGGTGTGAAACTAACCACTAAAAAAAAGGTTTGGGGCATATGTACAGTCTTTGACATATGGTCTGAGAGACCCAATATTTGAAGTCTAACTGTCCAAACTGTTAAAGAAAAAAAAAAAAAAAGAATCCAGAAGGTGTTATTAAGGGTATGGTGTTTGAGGACGGAAGGGGTCATAGAAGCAGTGCCTAAGTCATCTCTACTCTCTCCCATCTTCTTCCACTCCTCCCTGGGCAAGTTTAGCTGATCCTTAGTTGTTTTCTATCCAGTTAATCAAATCTCAGGGCCAGAGATGATTAAGAGAAAAGCAAATGCAAAAAAGCCAAGGCAGCTCATGATCTGGGTCCCCTGTCACACCAGCACAACTACCCTACATGCTCCCCGCCTACTCTTTGCCTCTTTAGCCAGGCCTCTGCCTTCACAAGCTCTTTAACTCTGTCCAGCTCTTAAATATATGTTGTTCCAGAGATGTGGTCCTAAACCACATCTCTTTTCACACCCTAAACTTTCCCTGAGTGGCCGCATTCATATCCATGATTTCAACCTTCACTCACACGTTGCTGATGTCTAAGTTGTTACATCTAGCCAGCAATACTTGCTGGAGGGCTAGATCTGTGTGACCAACTAACTGCCTAATAGGAATGTCCAGTTGGGCAGCCACAAAGTACCTTGACACGTCCAAAGAGAAATGTGTCATCTGCCTTGCAAGTCTGCTTCCTCTTGTCTTTGTTCCACAATTTCCCATGATAAACTTTAGAGTCATGATATAGTAATAAAGGCACGCATCTATTCAATGTTAACCCATAAGCCAGACAAGAAGAGCTTATATATATATGTAAAAGGAAATTGTTTGCCTATATATATACATATATCCATTTAATCCTTATGTATATATATAATATATATATATATATCCATTTAATCCTTAAAATCTTAAGTGCCATTACAGCCCCACTTTACAGTTGGACAACTAAAGCAAAAAGAGGTAAAGTAACTCGACCTACATTTAAGTTGCCAAAGGCAGGATTCAAACCAAGTTTGGTTCCAGAGTCTGGACACATAACTACTAGGCTATGTGCTTCTAGAAGCACTAGGTTTTTAAATATTATTTTTTTCACTAGTGAGGAAGATTCTTGAGGACTGGCTTCCTAAAAATAAGCTTTGAAATTCCAGCACCCAGCTCCATGCCTGGTGAATAATAGTGTTCACAGAATAAAGAAAGAGCAAAAAAATGCAAGTGTGTAGGAGAGTTTGGAAAAGTAACTATGAAGTTAACCACAAGTCCAAGAAAATCCGTTACAGAAAGCTGTCCTCTCCTTCCTCCCACTTCCTCTACACTTCCCCTTCTACTCAAGTATTTGCAGGATCTTCAGAAACCCAGAAAGACGTCTATAAAATATGTCAAAATGGCAGTTGGGGGCAAAGAGTGGAAGGAAGAAGAAACAGGAAAAAAAAGCATCTCCCCTTTTCTCATAGCAGGAACTTCTACTTCTCCAGGTTTTTATTTGTCACATTAAAGCAGAGTCTGGTACATTTTTAAGAATAGTTGTTTGTTAATCGCAAGAGGAATAAAATAGAGCCATATAATTTGAATTTCCCTGTAGAGAAAAAAATTAATAACCACTAATTTTTACTGAGATATTAGCAAGTTCCAGGCCCTGTGCTAGGCAGGTTCTAAGCCTATGGGTATTATTATCAGTTCTACTCTAAGTGGAGAAACTGAGGCACAGAGAATTATTGAGGAACTTGCCTGGGATGACAGAGCAAATACATGGATGATACAGATCTGAACACAGGCTGTATGTCTATGTAGATTCTGCCCTTAATCCCCAAGGCTGTGCATGAAAATGAGCTTTTAAAAAACCTGAACAGTGATGAGTTGGGGATAGGAGGTAATCTATCATTGTCAGTATTTTCCCATTTTGTGAAGGTTGGTGAGGAGAGTCATTTCTTGATTCCGTGGAAGAGATTTCCCCATCCATTTTGCTAGTGGCTTCATCAGCATGCAACATGGAAAGGTAAGACAAAGGAAAACAGCTATAAATGATAAAAACAAAATTTAAGTAAAGCCTGTTCAATCAGCTGCAGCTGCCATTAATTTCAATAAATATCCAGTTAAATTCATTGACAGGAAGCTCATAAATCTTGGAGAGAAATGGATCATTTCAAAGAATCTGGAACCCTTTGGAGGCTTGCTGAGTAATGTCATCTTTCATCGTGCTCATGCTTAATATTAATTTTAATTTGCTGAGTATACCATAGATAATTTGGAAAATCTATGGGACTTGGTTTACAGGGTGTCTTTCAGCAGCAGAGCTGCTTAAAATGCACATTTATTATAAATATGCTGGCATGAAATTGCTTATTCCTCATGACTTCAAAGATCTGAATACTCATATCTTGACCAGGGGTTGCTTCTGGTCTAAGGTGGTAATTTGTGATGATTTGTATCAACAGAGATTAGGCAAACTGTGCAAAGTCTAAAAGGAAAGTTTACTCATTTCTGTCCAACTTTGATGTTAAAGCCATTACTCAGGATCAAATACACCTTTAGTCATTTCACTAAACCCTGACTTCTGTGTTCAGCTCATCTGGAAAACAGCAGCCTTTCATTACCATTTTAATAGCTATTTTTATAAATTTTTGTAGCTCCTTAAGAGGAGAATGTTTCTAAAGCAACTGAGGAATAGTTTTTTTTTTTAACATCTTTATTGGAGTATAATTGCTTTACAATGGTGTGTTAGTTTCTGCTTTATAACAAAGTGAATCAGCTATATGTATACATATACTATAATCTCTCACTGCTCCAGGACTATATTTTCCCACAATTTTCCTAAAAGTGCATTAGAAGTCCAAGAAGACCTCAGAGAACATGGAGTCACTTAAAAAAAATAAATAGCACCAAATATAAGAAATGGCCACATAAATTCAGTCCCCTTTGAGTTCTGTACTTAAACCTGAAATTTCCCCCATATGTTAGTCTTTATTTGAGACCTAATCCACTAGAGCTTCACAAAGCCATTTACCAAGCACTGTTTGAGATCATTCAGTTATAACTGTTTTCATTTGACTTTTTAAGTCATATTTGAAAAAAAAAAATTCAGAAAACAAAATAAACCACCTTCAGTGAAGAAGATTATTTGTTCTTCTCTTCCTCCTGTTTGTTTGTTTTCATTCCTGAAGACCTATAGAGGAACTGAAATGAAATGCTTGGGCAAAAATGCAACAATTACGAGGAAGATTTGCCTTGGCGGATATCTTTGTTTATACTTAGGGCTAACTCCTTCCCTGTCGGTTGTCCTATGTGCTATAGGGGCTTAAAGTCTAGAGACTATATTTCTTAGATTCCTTTTGCATAAATTCCACCAATGAGAGGTGTTTGCATGAAATACAGGAAGTGGAAGAGAAGGTAACAATCTACTATGACTCCTATAGGCAGATGTGAAAGAGGTTTGTAGATGATTTTTTCAGGACTCCTGAGACTCACCCACTTCGGTGAGACAGGGAGCTGCAATCATGGCCCTTCAGTGTCTCTGGGTGCCCTCTAAGAATCAGTGACACTGGTGGCATGAGGGCTTCAGAGAGGTGTGTAAGCCTCTAACATGCTGTATTAAATTTCTTCCACCTCTAAATACCTCATTTCTGGTTTTCTGACCAAAACCTAGCTGATAACACTTTCCCTGATTTCTTAGTATCTGCATCAGAACTCATAGTGAGATAATACTTTAGAAAGAAAAAGAATTATTCAGTACTTATGAAAAGGAGTACCAAGAGATTGTGTTACACATGAGTAAAATGATATAAAAATCAATAGTAAATCGCAAGCAAAAATTTTATTAATTTTGACTAAGATTTTAAAACAGACATTGTGTTTCATACATGGGGAGAATAAATGACTTCATTTGGATCGAACCCTTGCTCTGTGTCAAAGTCTTTCATCTCTTTCTCATTTTCTCTGCTTTCTCTTGTTACTATTTGTTGTTATTGTTCAAATACGGCACAGAATAGTTGTATAACAATTTTTTAAAGATAAATGAATGAGTGAATGAGTGAAAGCTGATATGTTTCGAGAATGAAAAATATTTTAATGTTTCTTCTAGTTTTTCCAGTCTTAGTTCACTGGAAATTCTCTGTCTTGGAGAATCTAGGAATACCTAACCAACCTGGGGATTGACAGCTTCTCATCTTTAATTAGAAGACTGCCACATCTTCATTCATTCATAGTTACAAGACTGCCATATCTTCATTCATTCCTTCTTCCATTTACTTTCTCATTCATTCTTTAAATACACTGATAATGTACAGACACTTTAGTAGGTAAAGGAGATAAAATGATGAATGAGGTACAGTTTCTGGTCCTCGGGGACTTCAGAGTCTAAGGCACTCTAATACGAACAATATAATAGCACACTATGAAACAGTGCAGGAAAGGACAGACCCATAATTCCTTATTTAACACTCCTGGGGCCAGATAGATTTCAGAATAAAGCATTCTTTTCAAACTTAGAAAGATAATCTGGTGCCTATATGGTATATTTTTTAACACTCCTAGTGGGGTCTAAGGCAGTACTCCAAAGCCACACAAGTCAATTTTTCTACAGGAAGATGTCTGACAATTCTCACCAAATGGGATAAATCTGCACTAGACTTAACGTTAAAAATTTTAGTTTTCAGAGCTTTTTGTATTTTACTCTTATGGAGAAGTGGTTTGGGATCTGTACAACTCATCACAAGGTAGTGCAAAGAATACAAAGGAGGACAAGTTGCTTTGGGGTTGTGTGTGTCTGTATATGTGTTGTGGCAAGTAGGGGAGCTATTGCAATCTTGGGAGTGGATAAAAACCTTCCCAGATCCCAAAAGCTAAGTAGGAGTTGGTTAGGCCGAGGAAAGAGGTTTTAATCAGGTGGGGAAAGATGCTCCTGCAGAAGCAGTGTGCTGTACTAAGGCATGTGATGTGTAAGGCAAGGTGGAAAGCAAGGGCACGGTGTGCCCGTGAAACTTCCAAGTGATGTGGTAAAGGAGAGCAGGGCAAGCTTGAAGCAGGGAGAGGGGATCCACCTAGCTGGTGAAATGCAGCATAAGAAGTGCTAGGTCTTATTCCTGAGTCACCTCCCCCTGAGCCAGCAAATTTACATCACTTCAGAAACTGAACTTGGTAACTGCTCTTTGGGTTGCAAACAAGGGGCCTCCCAATAGCCCGTCAGCACTGCTATGAGCTTGAAGCATAGCCTCCTGACTATAAACTTTCTCTCAGGCTCAGCATTGCATTGCAAGCTCTCTTTCCTGCCTCTCTGGCCAACTGGAAACACAGTTTCCTAACTGTTTGTCAGCTTGAAAACCAGACTCTGAGATAGTCTTGTCATCTCAATGTCCTTATTTAAAAAAAAAAATTTTAAAGGCTACTTACTCTTTTTTTTTTTGTATAAATTTATTTATATTTTATTTTTGGCTGCGTTGGGTCTTCATTGCTGTGCGAGGGTTTTCTCTAGCTGCTGCGTGCAGGAGCTACTCTTCATTGCGGTGTGCAGGCTTCTCATTGTAATGGCTTCTCGTTGCGGAGCACGGGCTCTAGGTATGTGGGCTTCAGTAGTTGTGGCATGTTTGCTCAGTAGTTGTGGCTCGTGGGCTCTAGAGCTCAGGCTCTCTAGTTGTCGTGCACAGGCTTAGTTGCTCCGCAGCATGTGGGATCTTCCCAGACCAGGGCTTGAGCCCGTGTCCCCTGCATTGGGAGGTGGATTCTTAACCACTGCGCCACCAGGGAAGCCCTACTCTGCCACTTTTTGAATTAAGTAGCAATAATAACATCTGGTGCTACTTTGGATCTTTGAATCTGGGTTACTCATAAATTTGCCATGTACTAACTGTAACAACAGGCAAATTATTTAGCCTCTCAGGTGACTTTTTCTTTGTAGAATGGAAATATAAAAAGGCAAGATGGGTTGTTGTGAAGATGATGCATGTGATGTGTCTGGTGTGTATTGGGTGCTCGTCAGTGCAGGTACCTTCTATAACATGACCACCTCCTCCTTGTTTACTTCAGTATGTGATTGTTATGCTCATCTTGTCTCACTGGGATCATGGACTAAAGTTTCGTCTGAATGGAACACTTCTTGTTTCCATCAATTTGGGACAAATTAGTTCCTCAGAGAGGAAACAAGAACTTGGGTGACAGCTTTTCTACAAGTGAGTGTAGAAATTCTCATTTCTTTCTGGTCCTCATTTTCCAGGATTTGGACCTTCTGGAGGACAAATTTCTAAGTGTGGGTTTCAGGCTACTGGTTAATATGATGCCACAGGAGAGAGGTCAGGTACCTGAGACGTGCTTAGACACAGTCACCCCACTTAAGTCAGATGATCTAATTCTGAGATATCCTGAGGCACCGCTGCCTCATGGCACAGCTCCAGGGGACATCGTTGTCATCCCAGTCCATGTGCATGGCATCCCCTGGAGTTGGACAGCACACAGCCTGTGCCACCGTAATGTGGTTGCACTGCCTACATTTGTTACATTTATGCTCTCCCTGAGCCTCTGGTAAAGACTCATGTTCCAGACTTGGCTCTGCTGTGCACTAGGGAAGAAAAGGAAAAGCCAGGGCATTAAAGGAGAAACAGCCCTCCATAAAGCACCTCTTCAAGGCAGGTAGGTGGGAGCAGAGTTAATAATGAAAGAATGGGGAAGGCAAAGCTTGTGGAACAAGGTCAAGGCCATGACCTACTGCTCCTCCTTCTTACATAGAGTCACTCCCACTAGTCACAGCTTTAAAATTAACAGAGGCAATTGTGCTTTCCTCCTAAATATTCCCCCTTCCCCAAAGTTTTTCCATTTAGTTCTGTGAGCACTTTCCCATCTGAAACCTCACCTGCTTCTCTCCACAATCCTATAGACTCTTTGAGGGAAGCTGGATGTTGTGTTTCTGATGGAGACACTTGCTTTCTCAGTGCCTTAGAGCTTATGAAAGGTGTAAGCAAGTATGACATGATTTAGGTCACATCTTTGTACTCTTCTCAGTCCTAATTTTGCTTTATTATCTATACTTACTGCAGCCCTGTGACTACTGCTGTATGTTTTAGGAAATGTAAAATCTTTAGAAATCTGGTGAATTCCCACAATGGACCATAGTTATTCTCCATGCAGCTGGCTGCCCTTCTGGAAGTGGACTCTTTTCTCTCATTTTCTGTTCTGAAGTGAGGGTTGGAGTTTGTTCTTCTCCAAAGCCACTGGGAATACTGCACACATTTTTACGGAGTTTCTCTAGTAGCACAGAGTTTAAATAAGTAAAACCTCTGCTGGGAAAAGACTCTGCACCGCTAACTTTCCTTCCTGAACTTCCTATAACAGTGGTGTGTATCTGACTGCCCTCCCCGATATAACTCCATTTTTATACATACAATGGGAAATGGAAAATAGAAACTGTTATTCCAAATGCTTATTTTCCATCATGAACTATATTGAGTTTTACATACAATATTTTATCTAATATTCATAATTGCCCTGCCACACATAAACATTCACATTCCCTATACAGAGATGAGTGCTAAAGAAGTTAGTGAACTTAAATAAGGTTGGGAAGTGGTTGAGGAAGGGCTCAATCCCACATTTAATTGATTTAAAAGTCCATACTTTCAACTTTTATATTATACTTCCTTTAAATACAATGACTAAAACGAAAATGATCTGAATTTAAATGCCCCTGTTTATTTGCATCCATAACTGAGTTTGACTGTGTAAATGTGATGGCATCTAACAAGACTGAAAACTTCCAAGTGAAGTTCAACCATACAGATTCCATATCCTCGTTCATTATACAATTATCCTTCTACTACTCAATGTTTACAGTGTCCCTTTCCTTCTGGGCAGGGTTTCTGAGTGCCTGTCCCTTCTCTCCCTTTCCTTATTTGTCCATGGCCTCTTCACCCTCTACCTCTGGGGGTCTGCCACCTATGATCCACGTGTTATAGGTCTCTTGGCTTGAGCCAGTGCTACAGTGCGCTCTGCAATCAGACACATCCGAGTCCTCCTTGGGAAGGCTGGAGGGAATATTTGCATGAGGAGCCAAGAGGTCTCCTTGGGAAAAACTCATCCTAAAGGAGTAGAGAATAAGGCCCACAAACGTGTCCCATAACGCTGCCTCATTCATTGAAGCAGGGAGATGCCAGCAAGGTGCGAAGTGGGGCGATGGTTGGATCCTGAGGCTGCAAGGTGTTTCATGGCTCTTCATTCTTTTAACTCAACCTCACAGACCCCAGGGTGAGTAGGGAATTACGGGGTAGGTACAGGCTCTGTAAGTAGCAAAGTGAAAGTGAATTGTTTTCACTCATATCTGTGAGACATGGGATCCAAAGCAATGTGGCTTTCGGTACCCAGTGGACACAGTGTAAAGGAAGAGACATGCTCCACACTGGTTTTGATGAATGGAGGATTCGAGAGACCACAGTGCTACTTGGATTCGTGAAGGCTGTCATTCATTAGCAGGATCCAGGATGGCAGTGACAACTATGGGTACACAGGTAACCATTGTACCAGCAAAGGCCAGAGGAAGTAACAATGAGTCTATGTGCTCCAAGACGGGATCAAGTTTGAAGAAGTATCAGTGTCAGTGGGTCCCACCTCCCTGCACATTCCCAATGGCTTTGCTGGCAGGGAGGGTGTGGAGACTTGTACATTAGCATTTGAGAAACACACTTGTGACCATCTTGGACTCCAGAATGGCTGGATGTGACACAGGACCTGGAAGATGGGAAAGGAGGGAAAAGATGGGGAAATGTCTGAATTAGCATTATAACTTGCATAGTTATTTCGCTTTGATCTTTACAAGGACCCTATGCAATTTGAGTTGCTATTTCCATTTTATTTGTAAGGAGGTAGAGGCTAGATTAAATTTCCCAAGATCAAACAGATGGTAAGTCAAGGTAAGAGGATCAAAACTCAGATCCTCTGACTCGCCATCCTTTTCTGTACCCTTCCTACTTTTCACAACCTCATGAAAACTTTTGTCTTGAGTAAAGTTATGTTTCCTTTTACCAGCTAACCAGGCTTATATAATTATATTTTTGCTGTTTGCCTTGGCTGTTAGAAATATAAGTTGATCTTTTTTTATTCTACTGACAATATTAATCTAGGTGGTTAATATATTTACCACATTTTTCTTCTAAAAGGTTTTAGATTTTCTGTTTTCCTTGTAATTGCCTTTTATCATACCACTCTTTGGTGGAGGCTGCTTCAATCCTTCCTAGAAGCAAATGGGATAATTTCTTTAAAGAAAGAAAGAGTCTAGAGACTAAAATTGCCACTGGCTGAGTGTGAATCAGGCTTGTCATTCCCAATGAATAAACTGAGCAATTCCAGGTGAATTAGGAATGGAGATTTCACATAAACTTTGATTTTTTTTTTCAAAAGTCAATGAATTTTGCCAACTTCCTGATATTCCCATATAATCTTCCCTTTTAATCCATTTCAAATATTTGAGAGAAGCTTGACAGGAGTTGGAGGCCAGACTTCAGACACGGTACACAGGAAAGAATATCTAATAGTCTAAGAAACACATGAAAATAAAAGACATAAATGCGTTAAACTGATCTAGATTTGAAGTAGTGAAATGTGCTGAAGGATCACAGTTAAACTGGTCAACTCCGTACTTCTCTGGCTTAACGAAAATTAGTTGGCAAGAGTGTGTCATACACGGTTGAGAAGCTATACTTGGAGCATATTTTGAAAGACATAAGGGAAGCTGAGGCAAATAGAATTTGTTAAGAGAAAGAAACAGGAACAAACAAGTGACACCCATGCGAAGATTAGCAGTTATTTCTAACTGGATCTGAGGGTAGGTTCCAGAAAGGAGTAAGCTAGAGGAAAATTGGGTGGTTAGAAGTTCCTGGGGAAGAGAAGGAGACCTTGAAAAAAATTAGGACTTTAAAGGGTCTGTGAGGACACTGAACTTGAAATCAGAAGTTACCTGAGAATGGAAATGTCACTTTTAATAACATGATAGAAAGATTATATGGCCTCATGAAAGAAGGATGGATGGGAGTGGGAGAAACCACTGAAGCAGAAACAGACAAATGTATCATTTAAGTTTCAGAAGGAATCTTGGTGAAAACGCATGTCAAGACCAGACAGTGAATCACATTTAAGATATTTGCAGAGAGGGAGAAAACTAACATTTTTTTAAATGATGTGTGATTCTAAAAGGATGATGACAGTGGTGGCAGCATAGATCTTGGATCTTCCTTCTAAATGGCCAACAGAAGGCTGTGTGATTTTGGCATTTGTGTGAGAAAAAGAAAATGGAAGCAGTGAAGAGTCTTAAAATCCTAGAGCAGGAGAATCCAAAATAGCCAAAAGATCTTCACTAGAAAACAGTGTGGACAATTTGAAACTAGCAGAGGTTTTACCACTTCAAAAGCAGGTGATACAAGGACACCTCTGCCAAGTTCTGAAGGGCAGACATAACCTAGTCCTAGAAAACTCTTGAGACTAGACAGCCAGAGTATCCTTCCATGACAGGGTGCCTGACAGGATAAACTATGGGGAGTGAAATCACAATAGGCTGGCATAAGGAGAATAGCAACAAAGGAAAGAGAAGATTTAGATAAAAGTGGCATGGGGGACAGAGCCCTCTATTTTCAAAATTTCACAGAAGACACCAAAGAGGCAGCTCTACAAAGTTAAAAAATAAAATAAAATAAAATGCTACCTGAACTACTCAACCTTTGCCTGAGAGTGCAAATAAACTAATTTCATAGGAAAATAAACAATAGAAAAGCATCAAAGTCAAATGCCACACAAAATTTGTACAAGAAAAAATAGAACTAGAAGCAGAATAATATGCTATAGACAATGAAATAAGACAGTAAGAATCAGAATAACAACCCCACTGAAAATGACAGCACAGCATGTCAGAAATAAATATACCTTCCAAAAATAGATTAAAACTATAATATACTATTTTAAATCAACTGAAGGGAATTAAGAAAGTACATAAAACATGAAAGACACATAAATCATAAGTACAAAGCTCATAAGTTCTCAAGAAATATACAAAAGAAAAGAAAAAATATATTATCAGAAAATAACTAAATTGGAAGGTATACAACAGCAAATAAACACAACAAAAAATGCCTTAAGAGAAATAGAGTGTGAAAAGAAAAAAATACTCTAAAAATTGAAGTGAACTGAAGAAAGTTATAAAAGCATTTTGACAAATATCGGAAAAAAGAAAAAGAAGACCTATAATATAGAGATAGGAGTTTCCAAAGAAGAAAATGAGCACAAGGAAACAATAATTGATAAACACTATAATTTAAGGGAGCATAGCTAAATTTAAAAAAATAAATGAAATATTAAAAGAATACAACATGTTGCTGAGAATTTTGCCTCAGAAGACATATTCTAACAAACACAAGACAGGTTCCTGTCACCCAGTGGCCAACTGGGTGGTGAAGGAATGCTCTAGCAGAAACCATGTACCAGAAAATTTAGAGGTAGGGAGCAAGTAGTAGATAAAAAGATAACAATATAAGATGACTATTTTTGAACACCACTGGTGTGCTCTAAAAAGATAATGAATAGCTGAGAGTAAGTAGCAGGCAATTAAAAGCCAGATGTGAAAGGATAGGAATACAGACAATATTCAGTATACAGGAATACTGCCATCAATGTGCAAAAACTCCAACATATTCTTCCTATGAGCCTTTCCTAAGGAAATCTACTCAGAGAATTAGCTTCAGACAACAAAAATGACTAAGCAGACATCAATATGAGGACTGTTGATGTGTGTTATATAAAGTTACTAGGAGAACTAAGGCTACATGAGTGTTAAAATAGAGAGTTTATAATATGTGGTGATCTGAAAATGTAGATACAGAGTAACTATTTAAAAAATGGAGTAAATAGAGGTATAGCATATACAAATTTTGTATGAAAATAATCATAATTGGTGCTATTAGTATTCCGAGCTTATTATATTGAATATGGAATAAAACAACTAATCTTGGGTTATTTAAATTCTACAATCCCCTGTGTCATTCAGAACTAGGATTTTGTTGTGTTAGAAAGGAGATACAGAGGTAATATCAGCAAGTTAAATAAAAGCCCTGTGGTTCTGAATTGGACTGGAAATATGATTACGAACTCACAGAGTAATATATAAATGGTTGGTAAATAGATAGATCCACCTGTCCATTCAAAATGCCTAGAAACAATGAACCAGCCAGTAACAATGAGCATCCTCAATATCCAGATTATGCTTTTGATGTACAATTCTCATTAAGGGATATCAGTGCTTCTTGGAGAAATAGCTGATTATACATCTGAGGTAGTAAAAGACAAGAAGACCTTGGAATTTCTTGACATACCCAAAATCAAGGAAGCTGTCTAAGACAATTGGGATCTCATGAAAAGGACTTAGGAGCTAACTTGGAAACATTTCCATTGGCCAAAGATAAAATAATTTGAGCTTCAATAAGTAACAGTCATAATGTTTTGAAATTCATAAAATACTTTAAAATTTCTGTGTTGACAAGGATGTTAAAAATAATGTAAAAATCAGTTGCTTTGAAAACTGGATATGTAAAAAGAAAGAATCAAGTATTTATCCTGCTTTTTTCCTCTATGAACTACACCACTGGGTAACTAAATAGTACATGAAGGAGAGAATCATTTTATAAAAGTATTGTAGTGAATAAATGAAAACAAAATGAATGCAGATATCACCATTTTGCAACCTCCAATGAATTTATGTCATTAATGGTTAATAACATTGAAGCCAAAAACAACAACCAGACCTCATGTGCTCCCTGATGAGAGAGCATGACACCACTGTCTATAATATTGCTAAAGGCATTAAACTTGAGACTAATAAAGACTCTGGATCCAGCGGCCCATTTTCAAGAAATACAGAGGAAAGAGGAACAGGTTGAAGTGCACCATGAATGTGCAAATGTGCAAAATCCAGGCAATGGGAAACCCTAGAGTTCAAGCAACTAGTTCTTCAACACACAATTTTAAAGAAATTGAAAAATTGGAGTGGAACACTTTAGATATAAACAGGCTTAGTACACTTATGTTTACAGCAGCACAATTCATGATTGCCGAAAGGTGGAAACAACCCAAGTGTCCATCAATGAATGAATGAATAAACAAAATGTGGTATAGCCATAGAGTGGAATATTATTCAGCCTTTTTAGGAAGAAAATTCTGACACATACTACAGCAGGTATGAACCTTGACAACATTATGTAAGTGAAAAAATATAGTCACAAAGCGGTAAATATTACATGATTCCTCTTATATGAAGTACCTGGAATAGTCAAATTCATAGAGACAAAATTAGAATAATAGCTCTCAGGGTCTGGGAGGAGGGTAAATGGGTTATTGTTTCATGGCTACAGAGTTTCCGTTTTCAACATGAAAAGAGACGGATGATGGTAATGGTTGTATAACAATGTGAAGGCATTTAATGCCACTGAACTGTACACTTAAGAATGGCTAAAATGGTAAAATTCTATGTTATGTGTACTTTGCCACAATTAATTTTCTTTTAATTAAAAGAGACTTAAAAGAAAAAGTAAGCTTTTTTAAAAAAAATAGGCAAGTCTAAACTATACTGCCTAGGTGATAAAACCCTAAAGAAATGCAAGGAAGTGATTACTATTTAAAAAAATAAGGATATTCTCTATGTTTGGAGGATGGAGGGGGCTGTAATTGAGATAAAATATATAAAAGTGTTTCTGAGGGGCTACCAAAATTCTACTATTGACTTGGGTAGAGTTACAAGGGTCTTGACCTTAAAATAATTCAGTATGCTATATATTTGTTCTCTGTAGATTTCTGTATTTTAAAATAAAAAATAGAAAATAAATCACATAGCTATGAATGTGTTTGGATGTCCAAAATCTAATAAAGAAAAGGACTTCCATTTGATTTGGTTGCATCTCAGTTATAGATGTTCACTGCCAAGACATTTATATTATTTATAAGTCTCTCATTCAACCTTCCTTTCATTTATTCATTTGACTTGTGGATTAGTGAACTTTTGTTCTAGGAATCAAAGATAAAGGACTGAAGGAGAAAGAAACACCCTGAGTTGGTTATTCTCCATTCTCCTACCAAGACCCATTCTCCTTACCTTCTCTGATCTGCTCTGAGCTGCTGGGGATAATCCCTATGGACTGAATCTTCCAGTTCCCAGGTCCTTTGGTTTCCATCTGGGTTTGGCCAGTGGTAGACACAATCAAGATACTGGCAGGCAAGAAGAAGGAGGGGTCAAGGTCTACCTTGCCTCACTCTTCCCTCTCTTCTATACCACAGCTATGGCAGTGGCTTTATCCCTTTGCAATTACTGCTAGGATTCTGTTCTAAGGCACTATCTCTCACTAAGGTCTTATAACAGTTTTCTTCCCTTTCTCCTTGAAGCCTAGAGAGGTAATGCCTTCATGCTGTTGCTAAGTCCATGGGTGCCTTAATGCTTATGCTGGTTCCTTTAATAACCCTTAATATGATTATTTTATGTCCATGTCCTAACCTCCATAACCTGCATGGAAAAGGAGTCCACAGGGATGTGATCTAGAGATGATATTATCCTAAATTATCCAAATGGGCCCTAAATTCCATAAGTTTCCTGACAAGAGACAGAAGAGAAGACAAAAGCACAGAGGAGAAAGCCATGTGAAGATGGAAGCAGAAATTTAGAGTAGTTATCAGACACAAGCCAAAGAGCTCATGGAGCCACTATTAGTTGGAAGAAGCAAGGAAGGATTCTCTTTCAGAGATTCTGGAGGGAGCGTGGTGGGCCTGCTTACACCTTGGTTTTTGGACTTCTGGCCTTCAGAACTGTGAAAGAATAAATTCCTGTTGTTTTAAGCACCGACTGTGTAGTAATTCGTTACAACAGCCATAGCAAACTAATATACCACTTAAGTGGACTTTCTGTTTCTTGTCAGAATCCTGACTGAATCAGATTGCAGTCTACTAAGAAAAGCAAACCCCAAACAAAGCAGCTTATGCATCCCACTCAATGTTCTTTAAGCCATGCCCTCATGCCTCACCTGATAAAGAGATTTAATGACCCCAAAGAAAATATCTCCAGATACTAAAATTTGGGGGTCCCCAGTGAAAGATCAACCTGCAGTGAATCCCTCCAGACTCTACATCTCCTCTATTCCCATTCTTCCCCCTGACCCACCCCTAACACACATAAACCGCAATCAGCCTTTAGGGCCCCCCTCTTTCCTTTTTTAATTAAAGTATAGTTAATTTATAATATTGTGTTAGTTTCAGGTATACAGTATTGTGATTCAGTTTTCTTTCTTATTATATTCCATTATAAATTATTATAAGATATTGAATACAGTTCTCTGTACTATACAGCAAATCTCTGTTGCTTATCTATTTTATGTATAGTAGTTTGTATCTCTTAATCCCATGTTCCTACTTTATCCCTCCCCTAGCCCTCCCCTTTGGTAACCATAAGTTTGTTTTCTATGTCTGTGAGTCTGTTTCTGCTTTGTATATAGATTCATTTGTATTATTTTTTATATTCCACATATAAGTGATATCATATATTTGTCTTTCTCTGTCTGACTGACTTCACTAAGTATAATACTCACTAGGTCCATCCATGTTGCTGCATATGGCAATGTTTCGTTCTTTTCTATGGCCGAATAATATTCCATTGTGTGTATATGTGTGTGTGTGTGTGTGTATATATATATATATATATATCACATCTTCTTAAGCCAGTTGTCTGTTAATGGGCACTTGGGTTGTTTCCATGTCTTGGCTATTATAAATAGTGCTCTTATGAACATTGAGATGCATGTATCTCTTCAAATTATTTTTGTTTTTTCTGAAAATATACCCAGGAGTGGAATTGCTGGATCCTATGGTAGCTCTACTTTTAGTTTTTTAAGGAACCTCCATATTGTTTGCCATGGCTATTGCTACCCCACCTTGACCACATCCCAGGCCCTCTGGGCTGTCACTGCTTAGTTAGTCCTCTCCCAGGGCTTGTCTGCCAAGATTCAGTGCTTAGCCGCTGCGCGGTCTGTGGTGCCACCCCGTACACACGCCGACAACGGCCATCACATAGTGTCCCACTCTTAAATATGCATAGTCAACAAAGGTTTACAAAACACTCAAGAAGTTCTTCAACATGTAAACCAATGCATACAATATACACACAATACAAACATACAACACACACAATACAAACACACACACACACAAATACAGAGAGAAAGAATAAAAAGGATAAAAGGGAAGGAAAACCTCAGAAAATTATAACTAATGGCCTGAGAACATGAAAAAGCATATTGCATCCTTGAAACAAAACAGATTACTACATAAAATAAAGATCTAGAAATAAGAAAGTAAACACAAATATTTAAAAATGGTTGCTGAACTCTGAAACCACTTTTCACTTACACTAAAATTGAACAAATAAGTAAATAAACTATAGATAATGGGAATCAGGACTCTCGCTATCAAAGAAAGAAGTCACAAATAAAAAATGAAGGAAGTCTACAGTGAATCCTGGGCTGCTGGATTAGAGTCAAAGAATCAGCATGAACTTATGATTTTATACCTACCTGTCTACCTACCTAGCTAGCTATAGAGATATACACACACACACACACAGAAATATTTAAAATGTGTGTATAAATATTGGTTATATATATATA
>NW_006791315.1:318026-322857 GCF_000442215.2 Lipotes vexillifer | reverse complement strand
TATATATATATATATATATATATATATATATATATATATATATATATATATACACATACACACACATATATTTCTTTGTTCTCTCTGCTGAAAGGGCCCAGATGCAATGAACCCCAGTAGCAATGAACATATCCAGCACCCTGATCTTTATTTCTAATATCATTCTCCTATAAACAGAAACAGGATTCCTTGGAAAAATGACTGATTGTAGAACTAGGGCAGGAAAAAATATAAGATGATCCTAGAGCAACTTGAAATGCCATTAATGTAAAGAAGTGCTCAAAAATATAAATGATGGGGCTATGTCAAAGCAACACTGAAGCCAACTTAAAGTCCTCCCATTAACCAAGGTTAGGACAATTTGAGGAACAAAATAAAAAATATAGTATTAGATTATAACCCAAAGTAAAAAATATCCATAAGTCCATACTGATATAAACAAATGATTGAATAAATAAATAATTGGGGAGAGGAGATAAATCTCCCATACAAAAGAACCCCAGATAATTTGTATAGCTATTCTACCATGAAGGAGGTGGAACTTAAATCCCCACCTCTTGATTATGGGCTGTGCTGAGTGAGTTGCTTCCAGACAGAAAATTTAGAAGGAGCAGAGGGTAAACTCACAGTGGGGAAATTTGGCAAAAACTAGCTTGGCTAGATGATAAAGGTTAACATCATTAGGGATAAGTCATGTGCATATCAAGCACCCTTAACATGATGTAAAGAGAATGGTGCTTCTCTTCTGTGGCGGTTTTTTAAAAACCCCTAACCTCAGTCTACCCATGAGAAAAGCATGAGACAAACCCAAATTTAGAGACATGTTACAAAATGCCTGACCAGTACTCTTCAAAACTGTTTAGGTCATAGAAAACAAGGTAAGCCAGAAATTGTCACATATTGATGGAGGCTAAGTGTGCATGATGATTGAATGCAACATGTTATCCTGGATTGAATCCTAGAACAGAAAAAGGATGCTTGTGGGAAAACCAGGGAAATTCAAGTAGTCTGCATTTTAGTTAGTAACACTGTTCTAATGATCATTTCTTAGTTTTGGTAAGTGTACTAGGGTTATGTAAGATGTTAAGGGTATATGGAGACTCTACTATCTTTACAACTCTGCTGTGAATTTAAAATTATTCCAAGAGTAAAAGTGTGGAAAATCATAGCTGGTGAACTAGATATGAGTTAAGAGGTAAGGTGTTATGAGAGGCTGCCAAGGGCTTGCAGGGTGAGGCCAGGGGGAGGAGTATAGGAGATGGAGTCAGGAAAGACTTTCTTGAATGAGAGGATGGTGGTGGGATGAGACTGCAAGTATACAATGGTAGTGGTAGAAATAATAATTATGATAGTAATCAATACTCCATTAAGTTCTTAGTAAGAACCAGGTACTGACTTGGGGATCTTATTTACAACATTTCATGTAATCCTCACAATAGCCCAAAAATGTTATTATTTTTGCCCTTATTTTATGGTTGTGGAAACTCAGATTGAGAGAAATGAAGCAACTTTGCCTGTGCTGCTCATCTAGGGAAAGTACCTGGGATTTGAATCCAGGTCTGTTTGACTCCCAAACTCTTACTCTAAATACTACAGTTATTTTCAGTCTCCAGTCTAACCAAAAGCCAAGGATCAAAAAACAGAAAGTATTTGTTCACTCTGTCAGTTAGCTTTGCTACATCGTCAGTAGGCTAGCTGGTCTCACCTGCATGGTCTTCTCAAGGTTTCAACAGCAGCAAGAGGGCAAACCCCAAACAGTAAATGTTTCTCAAACCTCTGCTTGTGTAACACTTGCTAATATCCCATTTGCCAAGGCAAGTCACATGGCCAATAGGCGGTAAGGGGTGGAGATGTAAATTCTGCTCCTGATGAAAGAACCCGCAGCATCACATTGCAGGGGCCTGGAGCAGGTCAGAGCACAATTGATGACCAGTATTCAGATTTCTCAAACTATTCATCATTCATACTAGAGGAAGAGAGGCAGTGGCAAATCCAGGCCTCCAGATTTTCAGTTCAGAAGGTCTCCAAAGATCCATACTGCCTGTAGGCTCAGTCTTGAGATGTGGAAATTTGGACTGTGTGGACAGAGAAAGGTCAGGGAAAGTGCAGTGGAAGATGTGTGAGCAGGATATATTATGTGGCTACCAAAGTTCAAGACTGTCCACAGTGAGGCCAGCTGTGGGAAACAGCAGGTGGTAGGAGGCCTCAAATGTCAGAGTCAGACCTTTGGGCTTGCTGGTCCAGGAAATCTCCAGGCCCAGGTCTGGGTCTAACTCATTCCTGTGCCCAGAATAGGGTCTGACACCAGGGAGGAACTGATGAGACCTTGTGTTAGGGTAAGTAAATATGTAAATGTAAGGTAACACATGGGTGTTTGTACTTCATAAAATCCTATTTGAAAAAAAGTCTAAGCCATTTTTATTTTAAGTAATTAAGTAAAAAAGAAACTCTAAAAACAAGGGTCGCACTTATAAATAAAATTTCCCTTGTCTTAACATCTTGCAGACTACCCTTCAATAAATTTTGCAATGGATTTTTTTTCTTGCTTCTTTGAATCTAGTTGGCATACTTAAATTTTTTTTATCTTTTTGGGGTGAATTTTTTTTCCCACAAAAACCCAGTTGAGTACTTTGTACCAATTTATACTTCCTTCCTATTTACTGAGTTTAAGATGGGCAGAGGTAAGAATACCAAATAGTTACATAACATGCCAAGACCCTGATTAGGTGACAGTAGATGTTTAAATAAAACGTCCTCCAAATGAAGCAAGTCCGAACTTGAAGTGCCCAAATATGTCATGGGTGACCATTAAAGTGTACTCAGTGATCCAGTAAATTGATAAGTCCACGCTGACAGCTATGATTCCAGGTAGCACCCCCACAAACAAGGTAGAAACTGACCAGAGACCACATTGTTCTCCCCCACACACGCTGACTCAAAGAAGGGCGCAGCCATCGACAACACAGAAGAAGACACCAGCGCCTGGTAGCCCTGCACTTGCATGGTGTTTACACCCAACCCATGTTGTTTGGCTCCTACCCACACTGGATAAAGTGATGCAGCTAAACACCCAGAGCCTCAAACAACATTCCAAGGCCATTAAACTTCATATCAGAATAGGAATTTGGGATTGCACCTAAAGTGACAGGATGCAGCAGTCGAGTTGTATTTTGGTGAGGTGCTTCTTGTGGCAGAAGGTTTGGATGGCTGTGACAACCACCTGCCATGGTGGCCACGCCTGGGTCCTTGGACAGGCGCGGATGGTGTTGTTTGGCAGAGAGAAGTGCTGAGGACCAGGAAGCCATAGAAGTGACCGCCAGGAATGAAGGACTTGCAGGCTGGCAGAGTTTTGGAGGTGAAGATGTCCAACTCCTGATGGAAGTAAGGCCCAGTCAGGTGGCCACGGGATGCCCCAGGGTCGAGCTCACGTTGGGGATTCTTTTGCCGAGAAACAAGATGCAGATGGACACCATTGGTCTGAGGAGCAGCCCAGCAGAAACGTGCCTGTTGCCCGGCCCTGGAGAGGAGCACGCATCTGCTCCCAGGCGACCAGCCATCCCTGCAGCACGCATCTGCACAAGCACCACCCACTCCAACCACGGACTCTAGGAGGCTAAACTTTATGACTGGTAAGAAATTTAGGCCTCATGGTAGGAAAGGGTAGGTATTTTAGTTTCCAAGGGTTTGGAATTTCAGATCACTTTACCTGGGCATCTCTTTGCTTTGCCCATGCAGAGGCCCTTCAGGAAGCAGCATGAGTGTCCCTGGCTAGTGCTTAAGGAGGGAGTAATGAGGCAGGATACGGTTGATTCTACCTGGTAAACTATCATTCTGCTTCCTTTCAAGGGGACCTCATTCCACTCTTCTCTTTGATACAATTGTTGACGTAAAAAGTGTGCTAAAATTCCTGAGGAGATTCCTAAGCTCTGAAAGACATATGATCTAACAGAATGGAGTCCTGGCCTCCTTCTTGAGAGACATAAAACTCAGGCATATCCAGTCCTAGCTTGCATTTTACTAGCTGCAGGGCCTCCGGTGTGTTACTTACACTCTCTTTGCCTCATTTTCCTCATGTGTAAAATGAAAATCTTAATAGTTCCTGTGATGGTGAGAGTACGCCAGGCAGATGGGGTGCTGTCGTGTTAGTGATCACAAATTATAATCATTCATTTCAGAAGGCTTTCTCGGTGGCAGGACTCTCCTTTTATGTGTTTTCTAAAACTGTTTAATGAATATATATATATATATATATATATATGTGTGTGTGTGTGTGTGTGTGTGTGTGTGTGTATACACACACATATATATACATTTCAGTTTAAAAAAAACTTTATATTATAATAAACTTCAGTTAGGTTTCTGTTTTAAGGTTAATTTAAACTGTTCTATAAGAAAAGTATCTGGTCTAAATTCAGAAATGTTCTTGCTTTGTATCTGAATTAAATGTTGGTTACTATAAAAGAGTGGTTCTCAACCAGAGGTGATTTTTTTTCCACATCTTTATTGGAGTATAATTGCTTTATAATGTTGTGTTAGTTTCTGCTGTACAACAAAGTGAATCAGCTATATGTATACATATATCCCCATCAGAGGTGGTATTGACGGTGTGATTTGTCAATGACTGGAGACGTTTCTGGTTGTCGTGATACAGGGGATGGTACTACTGAATCTAGGGAGAGAGACCAAGGATGTTGCTAAACATCCTACAGTGCACGGGCAGGCCCCTTGCAACAAAGAATTACTCAGCCTAAAATGTCGTTAGTGCCCATATTGAGAAACTGCCTTAAAGTGACCTAGTCAACAGAAATAACTAGTAAATAATTTAATTTCC
>NW_006791315.1:316877-318016 GCF_000442215.2 Lipotes vexillifer | reverse complement strand
GAACATTTTCTCTTCAAAGGGAAGTTAGGTGAGGATAAACATGCAGCCTGGGGAGTACAGGAGTCAGGCTCATTGCTGATAGATAATTCTGACCTTTCTTTCTGTGCTGATGTTTTGTAGGGAGGGTATTCAAAGAACCAAGAGAAAGAGAACAGAAGAACCAGGGAAAATGATAAACCTATTCATTTAACTCTAAAGAGGTAAAACGCTTATATCTGTGATTGAAAAAAAAAAAAAACCTGATAACTAAGAAAAATCATTTATAGGGCTTTTGGACACCAAGTTGGTTAGATGTCTCAAAGCCATCTTGGGATGCTCTGACTCTAAGCCAATGATTGAATTGAAATAAACCTTCCACTTATCTCTTCCTTATTAAAATATTAATCATGTGCTCTAGCAAAGAAAGCAGAGAGCTTTAAGAAAGTTTTAAATAAAAACAAGCTATTGGAATAGTAGTTACTTTACTTAAATGTCTTTATGAACTACTGATTTTTAATAAACCTAGAAAACCTGTATCAATAGGATCAGAAATAGCCAGGCTGTTACCAAAGTGTTTTTCCTTAAATGCCTGAGCTAAAGACATTTGGGATAGTTTGGGATATTGTTTAGTAAAAATTCTCTCCCCTCCCACTTAGGGTAGAGTGTGCTTTCCCACCCGTTGACACTGGATTATCTGTGTGACTCTTTGACCAAAGGAACATTAGCAGTCAGGACCCAAGCAGAGGCCTGAAATGTGCTCCTGCAATTTTTTTATCTTGCGTCCTTGAGTGATTTATCATCAGAAGACTGTGCCTTGGTCGCCACTGCCCTTTCAGTTTGGAACAAGAAAACACACATAGAGTAACTGAACCCAATCTCCAGCCTGCAGCCAAGCTTGTAGCAGGACCACTTGACCTAACTCAGCTCATATCAGCTGAAGCACCATACGTCTGCACACCTGTGAACTTGACAATAAATGCCTGTTACTGAAAGGCACTAAGTTTGGGGGTGGTTTGTTACACAGCATTATGGTGACAATAGCCATAATAGAGTGACAAGTCTGTATGATTTTGGTTTTAAATGAATTCACCACAAATGGGATTCTAAATAGATATTTGCAAATTCCTTTCTCTTTCCCCCCAGGGATAATGACTATTACT
>NW_006791315.1:312115-316495 GCF_000442215.2 Lipotes vexillifer | reverse complement strand
CTTTCCCTCCAGGGATAATGACTATTACTTCTGTGTTTTGTTGCTGACCAAAATATGTGTTTGATGGAGCATGGAATTGGTTACATGAGGGCAGACTTCTACAAGGATTCATTTCTACAAGATGCAGAAATGTCTTTCAAATCACTTTAGAAGTCTTTCAGGCATTTGAATAAGAGTGGCCTTCAGAAAGAACCTTGTTGGATGCATGTAGGGCTTTGAAATAATCTAAGCTCTGAATTAGAAAACAAAATCTGTACAGTGGTTACTATCTACGGCCTTCTGGGGAAAAGCTGAGTGGCTTCGTTATTTCATTCTACAAATTTCCAGGAACATTTCTTCCATTTGGCTCATGAGATTAGAGATTTAGCAAAGAAGGGACAAGGCAGCATTTAGATGGGCAGCTGATGAGCTGCTTAAACAAAGTTTATTGATTCTTTGCAATCAGAAATCTCATCTACATAAAATGAGGAGTCATTAAATTGCATCTTAATTGTGATCTCTCCTAATGTAATTGAATTTCAACACTTAGGTCATGGGCTGGAGTGCAAAGGCACTTTCTTCTAGAAAGGTTTTTTAATTCATTTTCCTCCTTATTCACAAGAGGGCGATGCTAGAGCCCAGTGTGTATGAACTATATTAAATGAGCCCATATAAGATTTTGGACAAGTACATTGACATGGATTCCACAAGCTGGGGAAGGTTTCTAGCTGTATATAAGTGTATTCAGCTGTCACTGATGAATATAAATGTATGGCCGATGAAGGAGGATTGTGGTATAAGCTACAGACTTTAACCTTTACTCATACCTCTTTTTCTCCTCAGATTGGAGTGGATAAAATGAGCCTGAGAAGTAGCAGGCTAAAGTTGAGATCACTAAAATCGGAGAATGCCAGAATTTGAAGCCACATGAGAGGTCAGCAAAATTGATCCAACTTGTCACCTAAGGAAATGGAAACCTTCTGAAAGCCAGTGATGTACTCAAGGCTGTACAGATAGTGAATTCCAGAGATGAATGGTACATATAGCTGCTCTGATTGCTAATTTTAGGTACTTCCCAGGTTTAAGGAAGACTGTCAAATTGAAAGTTCCTGAACACAGAAACATTAGTTATGGTCATATGCATATACTGTAGAGGGTGTGACTTACTGGCCTTCAAAGGCAGAAATATTTGATGCCTTTGCTTTGCTGTGGCATCGGCATGTATTTGGGGGCCCTGTGGAGTGGGAGATCCCACCTGAGCACTGTCTTTCCCATTGGGAGTTCTCCCAGAGCATGGTCTCTCCTGGCCCCTGACCCATTCTGGAGTCTATGTTTCTGGCAGGATCTATTCTGACAAAGCTGCACTGGGTGCCCCGTGGCCTCACATTCGTGTCTGTCAAGGTGGTGTGGTTGTCCAGGGCAAGCGTGTAGGTCAGTGGCTCCTGGCAGGTGATGGTTACATAAGCATCCTGCCAGGCACCCGAGTGGAAACGCTGGCCCCAGTGCTTCCGAGAGAAGAGAACATGCCGGGGGCAGCGTGCAGCTGAGGTGCAAATGTGCACATGCTCGCTGGCCTGATGGGAATTTTTTCCAGTAAAGTGATTTTTCACATGGTCAGAGGAGGCAGGAGAAAAGGCTCCATCACCTGCCAGACACAGGGTGCCCTAAAACACAAAGTGTTTCAGCTTTGTCTCGGCTTTGAGGGGCTGGGGGTTTGTGTATTTTTAGAGTTACTTATTCTTTACTCTCATTTCAAGTGGCAAGCACTCCATTCACTTTTCTCAGTGGAGCGAGAACAGACTGATTGGCCCTCTGGGTGTTCGGGAATGAAAGGTCATTCTTCCACTCGGCAAACGCATCCACTCTGTGACCTGAAAAATCTCCTCGTGCAGTGTCCCTCAGCCTGGCCAGGCCAAATGCTGTCCTCGGAGGACTCACGCAAGGTGAGGACACAGACTATGGTCTTAAACCAAAAAGAGAGAGAATAGAGGGGAAGGGAGTTAATAAATACAGCAGCAGGGAGAAAAACAGGATAGAAAGGATGTAGAAAAGATCGGAGAGGTTATACAGGGGAGGGATTGTTTGGTTATTTTTGCCCCCTAAGAAATATTGCTATCAGGACAGCATCCAGGCTGGATGAAAGCAGGTCTCAGTTCCACTGTATCAGGTTAACATCAAATACATTTGTTTAGTCATCAATCCATCAGAGAGCAATAGAACCGAGTTGGTAACATCTCAGACTTTTGAATCAAACGGACATGGATTCCAGTCCGTTCCAGTCAACAGCTTGCTAACTTCTCTAAGGCCTTGGTCTTCTCATTATTAAAAAAAAAGAAACTGCAGAGCCTTTGTAGAGTGATTGTATTTAATGTGATAATGTGTGAGTGCTTAGTAAAATATGTAACACTTAGTGACTTCTCAAGTTTTAGCTGTTATTACTTAACGTGTATCACAACGGGCACAGCACCAACAGGATTTAAAGAGACACAAAGGCTAGAAACTGCCCTCACTAAGAAGCTTCTAAGTGATGTCATGTTACTGGTCCTCAGACCTCTCACGGAATAGCAAGGACTTAGGTGTTGGTGCATGTTCCAGGCAACTCAAGGGCCTACCCATGACCACGTGCTTATTTTACATCTATTAGTTATAATACTAAACACAGAAGAGGATGAAAAAGAGAAGGAAAGAGAGCCAAGAGAAATAGACCTTGTCTCTACTCACAAGTTTATTTTTTCTCCTCTTAAATTCTCAGTGATCAGGCCGACATCATCACCTACACCACCACCACTAACAAACAATGTTAGCTACCTGAAACAACAAGGGAAAAAATACTCATTGAGCAAGTATGTGATGATCTAGGACCAAACCTTGAATAGGTGCTAAACAGACATGGCTAAGAGAGTAATCACCATGGGGCAGGACTAGTCAGGGAGAGTTTCCTAGGTAAGTGACATTTAAGGCAAAGGCTAAAAGAAGTGACAACTGGGAATACAGGGGGTGACAAAACTCAGGAACAGGATCTCCCAACTCTGCATCCTTTTCCTTCTTACCCTTTAATATCACACAAATTACTCATGAGCTACTTTCTGATTACTTTTTGGACAACTCATTCAAGCATTTTTGTGGTTGTCCTCCACCCCACACACACACCGTAGGTTACTCTCTCATCATATATAGAGATCAAAATGATTTTCTTCTTCACTCTTCTGCTTATTATCAGCCTACATTTAAGCTATGTTTGCTTTTCCAGAAGGAAAATAAAATCTATAGAAGTCAGTCCCCCAGGTTGAAGACTATGAAATGAAAATGTTTTTGATATTAGAAGCATTGCAGAAAAGCAGAAATCACTGACGTGTTGTCTGCGTGGGTTGTGTAATTCTAGATAACAATGTATGTTCATTCTGATGTATAATAATGTGAGATACATAGGATGCACGTCTTTGGTGAGGAAATTAAACCTTTGGCATCTTATCCAGCTGAGGCAGATCTTAAAACATAGGCTCTGAATTGTCCCTGCTTCCTCAGTATTTTGCCAAAGTCCTACAAAGAGAGTTATACCCACTTATTTCCAGGAAGCAAATTGAGGGAGAAATTAGAGGGAAAATAGTTGGTTAATTGCGTATGTGGATCTACTCTGTAAACCCACGTGTAGAGTCAGAAAGGGCATTTTTGTCCCTGGGACCAGAACAAATATAGGATTTAGAGAGGGAGGCCTGACTTACCCACAAACCTTGGTCATTGGCAGGATAGAGGGCTTCTGAAATGGAGTGATTTCGGGAACCTTAAAAGGATTCCTTAGACTATAAAACCTCCCCTACCATACTTACTTATTACAGAAATTTATAGAATATGGAACAGACACTTTGGTTTTGTAACTAGAGAGATTGATAATAATCACCTACACTTTGGAAACTTCATCTTCGATGGCATGTCGACATCCAAACATGGCAATGAGTACTATAAGAGTTTGTGTTTTTTGAAATTACATTTCACTCAATAGTGGCTTTTCTGTTTTATAATGGCTTTTCTGTTTTATCATCACTTTGCCTCTTGTACTCTTGATTATTTCTGCTTTAATGATCAGTGCTTCAAAGGTCATATGGAGAAATCGAAGCGCCTGCCTTTTCAAATGCTAGTGGCTTGGGTTTTGTTTTCTCTTGTCTTTTATTTTTTCATCCTACTTGCCACATTCACTGGAGACAGACTTCCCTAGAAATGAGGATTCTGTTTATCAAACAGCACTGAAGCCTGACATACTGCTGACTGGTCCCATCTTAGGCAATGTCAGAAGCTAGCTTCTCATCCAAGGAAAATTTTAAACTGCTCTTTCTATTCAAATGCAAGACTCCTCAATCACAGATTCTTTTCTAAATACCTGTTGAGGTTTGACAGATTTTCCCT